>NC_034609.1:41557430-41578420 GCF_900095145.1 Mus pahari | reverse complement strand
AAAAGAAGGAATGAGAAAGTGGGTAAGGAGGAAGAGGAGGAAGGGAGATGGAGAAAGGACAACATGGCTGTTATCTTGGCATATAGAATGTACTTAAGGCCAAAGCCCATAAGAGTCCACATTGAACAATCTGGTGAATGATAGTCACACCTGTGGAAATCCAGCCACATGATCCTTACACAGCCAGGATTCACAGCAGAGACTCAGCATCCCATCCCATGCAGGATCGGAGACAAAAGGAAATGCAGTCAAACCCAGCTGTCGCCAGAAAACAGCACTGGCCATCCAAAAGCCTGGGAGGCAAGCTTGGACCATGGTCCATTTCGTTTCAACCTTTTTTTAAAAATCTGAAAGCCTGAGGGCTAAGTCTAAATACGATACCTGCAAGGAGGAAGCGGGCCTGTGTGGCCAGAGCATGTCCACCCTTGCTCCCCCAAAGTGGGTGGGAAAACAAGTTCAAGGAAAACTTTATCAAATTTAAAAATGAGTTTAGGGATCCCCCAGCCCAGCAAAACCCTCCTTGCTGAAATTAGCCTGGCCCCTTGCAATCAAAGTGTCGTTGAGGACGGATTCTGATGGGGACGGTAGGAAGCCGTGCTAATTTCCGGAACCGTGCGGTGTAGCACATTTGCACACGGAGCACTGGAGGCAACTGCGTGCCTCCACTAATCAGACACTGTATTTGCATATTGAATTCTAATTGTCTCAAGTCTCTCCCTTTGCTGGAGAGAAGGTGGGAGAAAACCAGGTCCTTAAATAAGGACAGTGTACCTGCTCGGCGGGACCTGGAGAAGGCTGGCCCTATCTGGTCCTCCCTCTCTTGTGACACAGAGCTGACAACTCATCATGGAATAATGGCCCAGAAGCAATCCATTTGCCTGGATCCTGCTGTTTTCCTGGCCAGGGAGATTGTTACTATCTCTTGCTTTATTTTTGATAAATTGCAGGTTTTGACATAGGTATATAGTGGGTCTCAGTGATAGTCACATGAAGGGAAACAGGAAACCATTTATTTGCCTGTCCAGCTGCAATGTGCCATCGTCTGCCTTTCCCATGTCAAAGCAGCCAAGACATGGAGTCTGTGTTAGGTGTTGTGATCTCCGGGCTCCGTTTCATTGTTTAAGAAATTGACAAACGGGGCATACAAGATGGCTCAGCTGGTGGCAAGCTTACTTGCAAGCATGGAGACCCGAGTTAAATTCCCAATCCCCTACTTGGAAAAAAATATTGGCATGGTGGCAATTGCTTGTAATTTTAAGGCAGGGGAGGTGGAGACAGGCGGTTGGTTCCTGGTGTTCAGCCTGCCAGCCAAATTGTGAGTTCCAGGCCAACACAACACCTTGTCTCAAAAAAAAAAAAAAAATCAAGGTGTGTAACATTGGAAAAAAGACACCTGTGGTTTCTGAGGCTATGCACACACACACACACACACATGCACACACATGTCCACATACACATGTGCACGTGCTCACACACAGGGAGGGAAACCCTGACAAACAATTATTGAGTTAATGTCATGTATTAACCACTTATACCAAGCACAGCTCAGACACCCTCCTCCTTTATGTCACATAATACCCATAAGGTGGGTATGATTTTGTCCACTTAGCAGAATGGGAAAACTGAGACTGTAGCAGTCAGTCAATTTAGTGCAAACAGGCTCTTGGGGACCACGGTGACCTACTTCTTTTGATACCTGAGTCCTGCTCCCTCCTGGGCAAAACCTTCCTGGTTTAACCAGGACAGAACAAGGTGGGAGTATGTCTGGCCTGGCGCTACTTCCTCCTGGAAGATCTTTCCCATTTCTACATGGTAGGAACAACCCTGGGACATAAACCCTGGTTTGCCTGCATGTCTCCTTTAGCTCTTGAAGTCTTTGAAAGTAAATTATGGGCCTTAAATGCCTACAAAGGCCCCAGGACTTACAGACATTGAATGAATGAATGAATGAATGAATGAATGAATGAATGAATGAATGGCATCCTCCTCACACTTTCTGCAAGGTGTTGAAATAGGCTTGGATAAGCTGAACAAAGCTTTGGGGAAGCTGACAAACAGAAGAGGCAGAGTGGCCTCTGAGGACGCAGCCTTAATGTTTCATTCTGTAACATGTATAATTCAAAGTCAGACTCGGAAAGACTGATGCTCAATCAAGGCATTCCAACCATGCTGGGGGCGGGGGGGGGGAGAGGTGTTGGGAGGCTCAGAGAGCCCACAGCAGCCTGAGGATTGCTTGCATTCAGGGCTGCAAGCTCTCAGCATCCCAGCCCACTCTCTTATTTGTCTGTTACTTGCGATTTTAGTTTCAGAGTTTAGAAGCACTTGAGCTGCATGGTCTGCCTTTCTCAAGGCTCTTTAGACTAAGGCTGGGTGACGAGGTTTTTTTACTTGGAACTGTGGCATGGGGAGGGGGTGGGCAGGCATGAGAGGAGAAGAGAAATGGAGTGCCTTGGAAGAAAAACTACAAACAGATAAAGAAAAAAACAAGGAAGCCAAGTGGAAACGTGTGTGTGTGTGTGTGTGTGTGTGTGTGTGTGTGTGTGTGTGTGTAAGCTTCTGAGATTTCTGAAACCATTGATGCTAGACTCGTGGTCTACATCCTGAGTCAGGCTCTCCGAGAGGGTGGGGGGAGACTCTATACAAGCTTGGTCATAAAAGGCTACCTTCTACGGCAGGTAGTTCTAACCGTCATCTTGACATAATCTAGAATTACCTAGGAAGACTCTCAATGAGTTATTGTCTAGACCAGGTAGCACTGTAGTCATGTCTGTGGGGGATGACCTTAATTAAATTAAATAATTAAAGGCTGTGGAAAGACCCACCCATTGTGGCAACGGCATTCCCTTAGTTTAGGTTCTGGGCTGTGTAATACAAACAAAACAGCTAAAGAGGAAAGCAAGCAGAGAGAGGCATGTATACATTTATTCTCTCTGCTCTTGGCGGTGGAAGCAGCTGGCTGCTTCCAACTCCTGCCTTGACATCTCCACAATGACAGACTGTAACCTGGACTTGTAGACAAGCAAACGTGTCCTCTCTTAACATTGAGTCTATCACAGCAACATGAATGAAATGTGAACATTTCCTGGTAAGAACCTGAGCAGAAATGGGCTGGAGACGAGGAGCTGGTTAAAGCAGGCTCTTTGAAGGGGATACATGGAGCTGGGCTAATGGGGTAAGTACTACAGTCTCTGAGATGCTATAGGCTAGACACAGGACGGGCATGGGCCACAGAGGAGGGCGACCAGCTACACGGGGGTGGGGGTGGGGGTGGGAGGGTTGCGTGTGGAGGTGGGCGAGTTATCGGAAGAGGATAGAGAACCAGGTTCTGAGCTTCAGAGACAGAAGGCCCATGGGGAAGGAAAGTAAGACTGGAGACAGGAAGCTTAAACGGGCTGAATGTGCATCATTTGCTCTTTTATCAGCCGTTTCCTTGTTCTCAACAAAGCTCTAATGTGCTTGGGAACTGTACTCCCCCTGCCAGGTAGAGCTGACAACCCAATTTGTCTGACTCGAGAAAAGGGCATTTGAATAAGGTTGTGCAAGCTGAGCGTCCTCTCATTCATAGAAATTAGTCAGACATAAAAGTGAACAAATGGCTAACCCAATTCCCTCGAATTTTGATACCTTAAGCATGCTGGGAAGCAAGAACCCCCTCCCTACTGGGGAGTACTGAAGGCAGACACCACACCGTTAGCACACAGACACTCGTTCAGAACAGAGCCAGTAAGACTCCGGGTTCACCAAGAGTGGACTCACCTATGACACTCCCTTACCAGCAACCCAAGATCAATTCCAAGTTGTCCACCTCTCTTTCTGCACTTGTTTTTGTGATGGTTAAATTTTAATCATCAGTCAGACACAATTTACAAGCATATGGGAAGAGAGTTTCAAGGATAGATTATTTACATTAAGTTGACCTGTGGGCATGACTGTGAGGGATTGTATTAAGTTAATTGACATGAGAACACCCAGCCCACTGTGGGCAATACCAATCCCTAGTCACAGGGTCATAAACTATATAAGGAAGGAAAAAGCAAGCAAGCAGGCTTACATACATTTATTTCTCTTTATTGACAAAGTGTCTCTAACTTTCTTGAGTTCCTGACACAGGCTTCTCCACAATATGACCTGGAATTATAAGTTGAGTAAGGAGGCCCTTTGTCACCCTGAGCTGTATTTTGTCACAGAAACAAGCATGAGACTAAAATTTTACTAAATGATTAAACCATGATGCATGTGAAACACTGATAAAATCCATGAAGAAGGAACTCTTAGACATATACTTTGTCTAAGAGATGGTCTTAGACATCTACTAAGCTAAAGAGTTGACTTAGAGGTTAAGAGCACTGGCTGCTCTTCTAGGAGACTTGAGTTCAATTCCCAGCAACCATATGGTAGCTCATAACCATCTGTAATGAGATATGGTGCTCTCTTCTGATGCACAGGCATACATGTAGGAAGAACATTATATACATAATAAATAAATAAGTCTTAATAAAAGACCAAAGAAAAAGAATATACTCAGTAAACGTGTATGTATATATATATATATATATATATATATATATATATATATATATATGAAATATATCAGAAAAACCAAAGGTCTTAGCCAAGGATGTAATCAAAGAGGGCTCATCGAGCATGCATAGGACCCTGGATCTCATTCCCAGCATCCTCTCTCCTAAATGAGAGTTTTTAGGCCATAGCAGAAGGAATTATAAGATGAGGAATGAAATCAGAGCAAAGAGACTATATGGTTCATCTACAACAAACAGGATCCAGACCTGAGGGGACACTCAGTTAAGGGCTTATTGAGAAAGTCTAAGATTCTGTGAGTAATATACAGAACCCCTTTAAGACAGCTGGGTATGGTGGAACCTTAGTGTTAGGGAGGTAGACATGGGCACATTTCCAGGGCTTGCTGGTCAACCAGTGTACCTGAACTAAGTAAGAATCTCCAGGTCAGTGAGAGAGGCCGTCTCAAAACAAAAACAAGCAACAAATAGTAGATAGCATCCTGTGATTGTCTTCTGACTGCCCCCACCCTTCACACACACCACCACCACCACCACCATCACCACCACTTCCATGACAAGAACCACAGAAAGACCTTTGAACTAGAGCAATGCTCACAAGAGTGAAGGAGAGATGTGGTTGTGATACAGTTCAGACATAGGGTCAGGAGGATTTCTCAGCTCACAGGTTATCAAGGAAAAGGAAGAAATAAAAAAAGTACTCAGATGTTCTAACTTTGGAAGCTGAATGGGGCTGGTAATGCCATTAGCTGGGAGGAGAGGGGAAAAAAACAGGAAGAGGCAATGACTCAGAGACAATGAGTCTCCTTTGGGCCACACAGGGCTGAGGCTGCCCACGAAGCTACAGGATGGAGATGCCCGGGACTAGGGAAGGGCAGCATCTGCACTGAGAGGGACCTTGAAATGCCAAGAGTCTAAAAGATTGGTCACCATGAGAAAAATGTACACAGCCTTATTTGGACATCTTGGACACTAGAATAGCATAACAAATTGAATCAATATGGACGGCCACTATATATGGAGTTAGGAGGCAGCAGGGCTTGGACATTGGGAAGTCATAACTGAAGGCAATTAAATGCTGTCAGCAGCTGCCATGCAGGAAATGTTGCAGAAGGACAAAGAGAAGCCTCAAAACAAAGTGAAGAACCAACCACTCCTAGGGCGGGACTTGCGGTCTCTGAGCCTTTGAGAGGATTAAATATGGCCCACATGCCAGACCACTAGTCCCCAGGGAAAGGGCAGCCAGGATTCTCTGCCATCGCATATGAAGGGCAGTCCTCAAGTGGCACTGACTCTAAGTCTGCTTTTCAGAGTTCTATCTCATGGCTTGCTCTGTACACAGAAGAGGTTCCAGGTCCCAGTGATTCAGAAAGTGTGGCATGCTCCAACGAGGGCTGGGGAGAGGGGTTGGGTGGTGAAGTGCTTGCTGGCTAAGCACAAAGGCCTGAGTTTGATACCTGGAGCTCAGCCGATGAAAATTCAGCTGTAATGTCAATCTTATCATCTTGGTACAAGGAAGCAGAAACAGGTAGATCCCTGGGGCTCACTGCCCAGCCTGCCAAACCTATTTGGTAAATACCAGGCCAATGAAAGATCCTGGCTCAAAATAAACAAGTGGATAGAACAATATCAGAAGCTGACTGGTCTCCACAGAAACACACATGTGTGTGAACACACACACACACACACACACACACACACACACACACACACCTATACATGTGACTACTTCTTCAGTACACAATTTATCTCATCTTGTTTTAACCTGACTGCTCCCAGTTTATTCAGTCATAACTATCTTTGAACTCATAATGCCACACCCACTTGTTACTACCCATAACAAATCATAACTAATGTGCATAAGCTACTCTGCATGTCAGCCTAGGAATGACTGCCATGAAACAAATTTCTACAGTAAGCCAACTGCTCCTCAAGCCAGTCTTCGCTTGAGCGCAGATCAACAAACCTCTCTGGAAGCATAGGCATGTGGGGTCAGCTAATGGGTGGAGTCATTTGAAATAAATCTCTTTTTACAGGACTCCAGAGGCTCTTGCTAGCATCACTCTTGTAAGGCTATATGAACCTCATCAGATTAGATGGTCTCCTGACAGCTGAGTGACATTTGACACAGACAGGTGACCATCTCAATATCCTGTCTCAGTTGCTCAAGTACATGGTCTGACTCCAGGGGAAGAACTGGGGCGAAGGCTGTGCTTGTGGACTTAAGTCTAAGGGTGTGTCATGTTTCGAGATAAGTGTGATCCCCAGGTAAACATATGTTAAACACAGCATCTAAAAAGGTCTTTCTAGAAAAGGTTACCGTGGGGGTTGCTGTAAGGCCCACAGGAAGGGCAGCCATGCTGTGGCGGGGGAACCTAGGATGGGGCTTGAGGAAGCACTGCTTCGATGGCCCCCTTGCTTTGGATGCTCTTGAAAGCAGCCTCCAATCCACACTTCGCCAACTGTGTCTGAATGCTTCCTCCTCACTCCACTAGTCCTCAAGGAAGCTCAACCCCAGAGGCAAGGGGGACAGAGAGCTGGCAGGAACGCCATGGGTGAGCATCTATACCCTCCCAGGCTGGGTCCCAGGTTCATCCAAACACTTCACCTCTTTCAAGGTGGAACAATGGCTGTCAGTTCCCTCTGCCCTTCAGCAACCAGGCTATGGAGTGGAGCAAACCAAATGGCAAGTGGCAGGTGTCTTATTGTCAACGGGACATTATTTGGAGTGCAAACATTTTTCCTTTCAAGCCATCAACTGACAACCTATGACTCAGAGCCATCCCAGTTTTGTATAGCCTGCAAACAAAGGATGTTTATAAAGGATTGTTAAAGACAGAGCAATGTATAGTAAGAAGGATAGAAAAAAAAAAAAAAGGACACAAGTAAGGAGAAGGTAGGCTAGGCTAGGCATGAGGTCTGCAAAGCCTGGAACATTTACTATTTGTCCCTTTTTAGAAAAAGGTTTGTACACCCATCTTAAGTGCCCCCACAAAGCCCTTTGCTCTCCCGTAAGGAATTGCAAGCACTACCTAATTCTTCATGTCTGCCTGTGTGCTTACTTCGCATCCCCTGCTGAGAGATGCTGAGCTAAAGGACCTTGCTCGTAGCCTCCAAAGCATCCGCAGACCCGGGTTCGTCCCTTTTTGTGCCTCTTCACTTGCTCTGAGAACGTGCACGTGGCCAGGAGACCCGACTATAATCTGATAGAGGTGGGGCAAAGTGCAGCTCCCCCGTTGTCACTGCCAAGACCACATAGGGCAGAAACTGTCATCTGTCTATCGGAAAAGTGAGGAAGCTCAACCAAGATCAAGCTACCCCGCTGATGGTTGGCCTCACACCCATGGGCAGCAAGCATCCCCTGGTATATGCTCACCCAAATCTGTGTGTTTCCTTTCCCCCAGCACAGACAGAGGTCTTCCAGAGACATGGAGTTGTCAACTCAGTCTTGACTCAAACACGCTACGGCTCTCAGTTTTGCTTTTAGATGCAAAGAGCAAATAGACACTGGCTGGGTCCATTGACTCCACATTGTAGAGTAGAATACAAAGACCAGAGAAAATAGCAGCTTGAAATTTCAATTTTTAGCCATGCTTCTGTCTTCTGTATCATGGGCATGGCATTACTCTGCTGACTGCAGCTGCTGGAACCTTCTTGTACAAGTCCAACTCCATAGTCTCCATCTACCCACTAATCCACCTATACATACAGCCACGCTTGCATGCCTATATCTATACCTATCCACAGACATCCACTCACACCCATCAAATAATTATTTATAGTTCCAATGTACCATGCACACAGTCCACTCCTCGGTGAACCATCTATGGAATTTATCGTGTCTTCCATTCCTATTCAGTATGGCAGACTAAATATTTCCATAAACTTATTACAATGTATTCTTAGTAATGGGATATAGATGTCTTATATTTAAACTGCTTGGGTATGTTTAGAATGAATGGTGAAAAACTTAAACATATATACAAATATCCATACCCAAATGAGGGCTCATATATAAATGACCCCTTTAAAGGTAAGATGAGGAGGACAATATGGAATGGGCGTGGCAAGTCTTCTCTGTGTACTCGGACATCTGCAGCACCTGGGAACGTACTGTCAACGTTGCTCAGGTGACTTTCAGTGGGAACAGAGACACACAATTCTTCGATGTCAGACCCTTCTGAGACTCTGAGAAAGCCTTTGCACATCTCTCTGGTTGAAAAGCAAGTGGTGTGAACTCACAAAGTGGTTTAGATGACATCACCAGGTTTTCAGACACTCCTCCCCCTTCAGCGAGTGGAAGCAAATCCTTCTTTACCCCTTCAGAACGGGTGCCACCCCCAGTGACCAGCTCCCTATGTCGGGAAGGCGACTCAGTAACTGGGAGAGATAGGTTGGCGCTTCCCTTGCCTTCTCCTCCGGGATGCCTTGCTGAGGATAATTTAGCAGGTCTTGCAGGTATCCTTGAGTGCTGTGGAGGGGCCCACTTGGCAAGCAACTGAGCCACATGGGGTGTCGTCTAGAAGGGGCCCCTCAGCCCCAGTGGGGTCTGCAGCTGGCTCCTTCCTTGGCCAACGTGTAGACTGACAGAACGACAAAATCACGAAAGACTCCCAGCCAGGAACCCTTCAGGATACCGCTCCTCAGACGGTAACTATTTGGGTTTTCTTAGGTTGCTGAATTTTGAGGTAGGGGATAATCACAACTCATAGTACCAAATTAAAATCGGCCGTGGCTGGTCTCATTGACTCAAGAACAAGGAGGACCTGGGACGTGGATGGGATGGAAAGCAGCCTAGAGGCTCTGCAGTTCCGGTAGGCAGACGTTTCTCCAGTCAGGGGGAGCTCCGGGTGTTCTCTTATCAACGCCTCCCCTTTACTATCTCGTGACCATCAAGCCAAGGGTTCACAAACAGACAGGATGTTAGCCCTGACATCTTCATTCCCACACCACAGATTTCATGATGATTTAAATCCTGATGCATGAAACAACAATAACAACCATGTCCTTGTTTGTTTGCACGTATGAGTATAATCAGCACCTTCTTCTTGTTTAATCCGCACAGCTCGTCGTCTTTCCTCGTTTGCGTTGGGGACATCAAGATGTAGCACCTGCTGTGTAACAAACATTTCCAGCGCTCTAGGACGTGAGTGGAGTCAGTCTCCAGGGAGCAAAGCACATATCTGGGTTGCTATCCTCTTTTCCCAGTCAAGGGGTGGGGCTGAGAGGTTGTTTGTTTGTTTTTTATCAGCATCCCAGAAAGCTCTGTGTTCTGAAAACATCTACCCATGCCCGAATTTAGGAGCTTCCCCTCATCCAGTTCCCAGACAGTGGGTGTCACCTGCATTTCACGCTTGGGGGAAAGAAGACAATTCCTTGGGGCACATTAGAAAGGCTTAGTGCGGAGAAAAGTCATTGACAGGTGTGTGTGTAGATAAAGGATACATTCTGTAGGCTACTTGATTTGAGACCTTTATCTGCAAGACTGCTTTAAATGGGTTATGGCTGATTTAACTCTCTGTTTAATGTCACTCGGTAGCGTGTACGTAATCTGTTAAAAATTAAATGTACTCTTCTAAATCCAAAAGTCACCTAGCTCAACGGTACCAGAGTGAGTCTTCCCCATATGGCCTCATGCCTTGCTTTTCCTTCAGATCCCCTGCTGATCCAACACAGAGAGGGCCAATCAGTGTCCTGGAAACCAACGTCACAGAGATGCCTCCTGTGCCCAAGCACAGTGCTACAAAGCGCAGGTAGGCCTGGGCAAAGGGTACGCAGGCCGTGACGCTATCAGTTTTCCCTCTTCTTGACTCTTGAGAAGGGACAGAAGGTCCCACTGCTCAGAACAGGGACCACGTTCTAACTCTACCACGATATGACACAAAGTTAGAGTAGAAACCAGAGATGCCGGTGTGACTTGGTGTTGAAAATAATTTTTCAGACCCTTCTGGGCAGCCAAGCACTGAGCAGGACACCAAGAGCTAACAACAGACAGATAGATTAGTGCTTGCATTCAAATATCTCTTCTCCAAAGATCTCAGAAATATCCCAAGACTGGCAATGTGCAGGGATAATTTGAGATTCTCTCAATGTACACATGGCTTTTTAAGAGTTTGTTCTTGTAGTTAGGAGTCTGGCAGGAATGAACCTCACTTGGCTCCTATGACCCCACTTTCCCTTCCTGAATCCATGACAGACATTACTAATTAATCCCAGAATGCCTTCCTGCTGAGCCGAGCTATGCTTCTAGATTCCCCCATCTACACAGCCCACCAGGTGGTCACAACCCCTTAACCTCCTCTATCTGGGGAAACAAAGTGTATTTACCTGAATTCATTGGACCACAGACTCCTGAAACAGTACAACATCCCTTGCTAAAACATTGAAGACTTGGGGATATAAATACAAGTAACAGGAAAGAGAGCTGGCTTTAAGCACACATTTTAAAAGGTGTAGAATTTCTGTGATGAAATTAAAGAAAAGAAAAGAATGGAAAAGAAAGGAAGAGACAACCTGACTCCCCCAGGTTGCTGGAAGAGAGAGAGTGATGAGCCCACAGACCTCTGCCCTTGCTGCGTGGATCACCTTTCATAAGACAGGGACAGTGTAGCCCAGAGAGCACAGACTGGTAGAGGAATGCCTGCCTGCCTCTTGATTGAGGTGGCATAGAGGTGAGGTGGAGAAAACCTTAGCAAGATCAGCTAATAACCTTCTGCTCCCTCAGCACGAAGCTGCCACATAAGCTCTGGCTGCCTTGAGTCCAGTCACTGTAGGGATACAAGCTACTCCAAGCAGGATCCATGCTGCCTCTGTCTCTCTGGACTTCTTCTAGCACTTTCTGACAGCTGTATGACAATCGTGGCAGCCATGTCACAAGGGCGACTGTCATTGGAGACCTTAACCTGTATGCCCATCCTTCTCCCATCTCCCTTGCTCAATCTACCATCTTACCTTGTGCGTTCATGAGAGCTGATTCTCAGTACCTATAACCTCACCTTTATTTCCAGGTTAGATCCCACCCCTGCCATCTGACCTGACTTCACAGCCCTGCCTCCAGTCTCTCCCCCTCCTCCAACCGGAGAGCCCACGGGGAAGCTAGAGCCCATTTGTAATAATGCTCTCCCCGTGCCTGCCCCTCCATTCTCCCTACACATGAGGCTGAACCACACAGGTAAATCTATGGAGATCCAGGTGTGGACTCTGCTTATCAGGCTCCAGGATCAGGAGCCTTCCAACTGCTCCGTCCCTTTCCTCAAGCCCTCAGGACCTTGGCACATGCTGTCCCTTCTGCCTTGGGAAATGTAACCCTTCTCTGATTGACACCCCTCCCTTGCTTTCATATGACTTTCCTTTCTACCTTAAGTAGAAGGCCACAGCATCAGAGACCTGCCTGCCTCTTCGCTTCCGTTCACAATGCTCCTGAATACTCACTTAGCTCCTATGTAGAAATTTCTCCCTTCTGGAACACATCACAGCTATATCCCCTTTACATAGAGGAATCACGGTGTCTTCCCTTCTTTCTCTTGTAACCTCCAGGATAAGCTTTGAGGGTAAATAAATCCTCCAAGCCTACTTCTTGAATGAGTGACTCAAGAGTCGTGGCTCACTCATCCCGCAGGCCTTTATTCAAACTTGGGATGCTGCCAGCAGAGGGAAATATTTGGGTAGCAGGAGGCATGGCAGTGGGAGAATTCACAAAACAGCTGAGTGTGCTGGAGGTTTTGGAAGATGGTGGAGACTGGGCCAAGGAGGGGGGTGGGGAGGAAGGGGAGATGCCATTTAATAGTCTCAGTATAATCATAGAATAAATAACGTTGAGATAAACAGCCTCCTTCTCATGCCCGCAGGCCATTGATTCAGCTGCAAAGGCGATTGTCCAAGAAGAATATGAATACTGCCTAATACAGCCACATGCAAAAAAAGTGCTGAACTTTGCAATGACGGTGAGCAGTCTATAAAAGAAAATTCCGGTGGTAAAATACCAAAGTCTGCCTGTCACATTTTATTATAAGTAGCTCAAATAATGCTGATCAATCTCATCTACTCAGAGCCAAACATTATCGCTTATTGTAAAGCAGAAGACCAAGACATTTTCTACATAAGTGCCCCAAACTTGTATCTGTCACATAAACTTTTCTGCATAAATACCTCTAATGCTGTGGCTAGATAGGGGAGAAAGCGCCACTGAGTATGAACTAAGTACCAGACATTGAGTTTTTATGATATTGTTTAAGTGTGCTCTGGATTCTCATTTCTCCCAGACATGGACATTGAAATTCACCGAGTGTTTCAATTACTTACTCAGGGCCATGTGCTTAGTCAATGATGGCGTTTTAATTCAAGCCTTTGTGGTGCCCTGGCTCAGCCCATAGACTCAAGGATGAGAAGCCAAAACCAAGGAAGCAATATGATTCTCTAGGGATGCCAGAACCCTAGAGCTCACTGGAATTCAAGTGGCGACCTTAGGGCTCCTGTGGTACTTTGGAATGATAACAAACTACAAGGTCTTCCTATCCCTGCTTTCCCATGAAAGGAGTCTCAGGATGGAATGGAACCTGCTAGCAGGAGGCAGCGTAGAAGGCAGTGCTCCTTGGCAAGTCACTGATGGCAAGGTCCTCTGGATGAGGGCTTGCGTTACGACGGGTCTACGCTATTGTCTGCCTGGGGAGCCTTCCAGAACACTGTGTAGAAGATAGGAGTGAGACACAGTCCCTTGACACTGGAGGGGGACATACAGGGCAGAGCTCAAAGTCAATGCTTCACCGAGGGGCTGTGGGGGAGACTCTCATGTCCTGAGATGAAGGACATTGCTAAGGGTTGAGATGTCCTACACAACTGTATGGTTTTGAACAAGGACTCTGTGGATGGTCCACAGATCTAGTTCACATATATATTAAGTTGTATGTGTCTATGAAGTTACTACAAACTAAGACTTAAAACACCACACACCAGTTCCTTCATGTCTATGTGGGGGGAGGGGGCTGTTGGGGGAGCAGAATCTATGACTATCTTAGCCTATACTGTGTTTCCAAGTCCCTCAGTTGGCCTCAATCAAGGGATTGGCCTGGCCTGGGGTCTTTGTGACAGGTCCTGATATGACACTTGACAGATTGTTAGTTGCTAGTCAGCTGTCAGCAGGAGGTCACTCTGAGTTCATGGCCACGTGGGCCTCCGAAAAAATGGTGACCTGTTCGCCAAAGCCAGCAATGGAGGAGGAAAGCAAGAACTTTGGTGGTCCTGTCATAGAAAGGACTATCCCCAGTGCTTTCCCCAGGCACTCCAGTCGCAACCATCTAGATCCCCAGGGATAAGACCGGCCATGAGCACCAGGATGTGAGGGTCACTGGATCCACCATGAAGACTGCCTACTGCATACACGAAGAGCAATCATAGGTTCCTTCCTAGCCACTGAGAGCTACTTGGTCTTCCATGGACACAGGAAATACAGGGACACCACCATAGAACATCGCATTGTTGGATAGAATATCCTAGATGCTCTGAGTGTGTGTGTGTGTGTGTGTGTGTGTGTGTGTGTGTGTGTGTCTGATTTCCCTTCAGCATCTCAGTGGGTATCTGCTCCCATAACTCAGGTGTTCATACCTAAGCACAGATTGTCCTAACCATACTCACCATCCTATCTAGAGGCCACCTGCAGACAGTCTCCATGTCTCCTCACCTCTTCCTGCTTAAGGCTGTTCCCAGCTAGCAGCAGCAATGCCTCCAAGTCATCTTTAGCCATTGGATGTAAGGACTGGCACTCGAGCGTTCCCTATCTTAGTCCTGTGCAAGACAACTCAGGTCTTTGTCTTCTTGTGTGTGTGTGTTGGGGGGGGGGGTCTGTCTCAAATCGATTGAAGAACACACTCCTTGCACTCCCCAAGCTGTCTCTGTAGCTTGATCTGGGGAAGCACAAGCAAGTGGCACAGACAATGAGCTTGTGCCACTTTAGGAAACTGGTGAACTCTAGAAGCTCAGAAGCCTCTTTCACCTGGGATTCAGAAGATACCGTGAGAGCTGGATGAAGGGATCTGAGATGTTGTCCACCCCAAGTTCTCAGATGAGGGGTCAAACAGACAAAACAAGAAGACAGAGAGTCTCAAGTCTGATGTTGTCATCACTGCACTGACTGAAACTTCCTAATAAACTCTTGAGATAGGCACTATCAGCATACCATAAAGGGGAGGTCTAATCCTGGGCGCATCTATGGAACTTGCTAGGAAGATGTAAGGATGCTTTGTGAACCCAACCCTGCCTAGAATTTTACTTATATCCGCCTCCTCTTTAAGACCCACAATGATTCAACCTATATTGCCACAGGCTCCCAACAACCATCATTATCCCCACTCCCACCCCACCCTGGTCTTACGAACCACCTAAGTGCTTGACTTTGTGTCTAAATACTCTGTCTGTGCCATAACATACTACTGCAAACTGAAAACAATACAAGCTTCCTCTCTTATAGTTCTGAAGGTCAGACAAACACAATGAGTCTTCCGAGGGTAGCCAGAAGAGCTCTCCAGAGTGGGTTCCTTCTGGGATCTATAAGGATGAATCTCTCCTAAGTCTATCCCAGATTCTAGAAGCTGCCTACCTAGCCAGGGTTATAGCCACCTCACCAGCCTTGGCTTCTATCAGCACATCCCTAAATCTGACCTCCTGGATGAAGCCTGGGGCTATCCCAGACCTATCTGAGGAATCCAGAAGAATCTCTTCGTCTCAAGACCTCCACTGTGCCCGTATCTGTAAAGTCCCCCTACTCCACGTAGAGTGTCATCTGCAGATTAGAACATGAACACTCTTGAGGTGCCCATTCCACAGGGCACCAGAGGTGCAACTTGCTTTCCCATAGTCAGGGATGCCTTTATAACAGATCAAGATTGTCTTATCTCTAGTCAAACCACACTGGTGGCTTCCCACCAGGCTGAGACCCCAAGCCTCCAGCCATCTCTTTTACCTGGCCTTGGTACTCTGCCCACAGCTGCCCCACTCCACTTCCCCTGGAACTTCCCTGTGTCCTGACGGCTCATCTCCTTGGGATCTCTCCGGTACTTTTCCTTCTGTCCACAGGTGAATTCTTTCAGGATGCCATCAAGATTTGGCCTGAGCATCAGGGGCTCAGAGAGGCATTCCTGCTTGCAGTCTTTGTGAACTGGTTGCCCTGGAAACCTGCTCTGAGACAGAGCTATATCCAGAAGGATTGGGGGAAACATTCCCTTGAGATGGTCCATAAGGCAAAAAGGAAGGCGGGGCTGAACATGGGGAGAAGATGCCACAGGAATGTAGCATTTAAGCTTCTTTGGGTACAAGGGTAAGAGCTGCTTGGGTGGCCTATTAGAGTTGTTCTGAATGGGGGGTGAGAAAAGCAGGTCATATGGCCCCAGTGGGAGAATCTTAGCCTTGTTCTTCCATTTCTAGGCCCAGAGCCATGCCTGCTGCGGTTGCCCAGAGAATATCTGCCAGAGGCAGGAATGGATCCAAAGCCCAGGTTCGCTTGTGCGAATCCCCATTGAGTCAGCCATTCCTTCCCTGTGTGTCTTTGCAAAGCTAGACAGTCTTTTCTCCAAGCTTTGACCTTGCTGACTGATTCTTCGGCTGCCACATACAACTAAAGCATCCACCCTCACCCCATCTCTGCTCCTGTTCCGCAGTGACATATGCAGATGCTGAGCTGTCAGTCAAAGCAGCCAAGGTTGGCTGCATCAGCTGATAGCCAGCTGCCTCTTGGACCCGTGAGGCACCTCATGCCAGGTGTGTGGCATGCTCGCTCACACACAGAGATATTCAGAGATTCTTTTCATCATTCCAGAGCAGTGCTGGACAGTTGGGATCCTGGGTCACACCAGCTCAGGGACATCACTGGAGCTACTGAAGCCACGCCCTGGCAAAGCTCCTGAGAGTAGATGAAACCCTCAGGTGCTTCTGTGCAAACTTCTCGAAGGTGAATCTCCACCCGCAGACTGGATTCGCAGAGCTGTGGGGCTTTATTCTTGACAATTACAGAGTAACCTGCAAAACTTGTGCAATCTGTCTTCCAAATTGCTGATAAGTATGTAAAATAAGGCCAGCTTCAGCACCACGCTACTGTAAGATGTTAAAAATTTAAAGAGTGGTATTCCCATGCCTAAGTCAGATTCCTTATTTATAGCTAAATATTAAAACACAACCCAGCATTTAAAAATATATGAACGTCAAGGTGGAGACATTCCTGAAGCATCTTGGTGCCTACGCAATGCACACCTGCCGATTTTCTTGTATTCTATGTTTATTTCTCTGACTTTGCCCCACCTGGGGTTCTGAGCATATCTTGAGTATTATTTGTGAGGACAGATAATACATGGCTTCCCCCCCCCCAGAACTATGTTTGCTCCACTTTGTGGTAGGTCTGCCCTCTCAAACACATAGGCGAATTTGTCCAGGTTGTAAATGAGCAGTGGAACATGCGCACATCAGGATCCCTTTATGACTACGGTGCTTTACAGGGATGCACAGGAGGAGCTATGTGCAACCCTGGGTATAACTCATGACAACCGTTACCGCAACAGATACACTTGCCACACCACGCCACGCCACGCCACGCCACGCAGCAGCTTAGACAATACACTCAAGCTCAACCACCAGGATGGTGGCAGGGACTCCCGTGACCCTTAAACCTTCAGAATCGGTAGCTTCCACTATACATCCTGATTCCACGATCCAGTCTTAGAGGCATCTGGAATCAGAGCAGCCAGCCCTGTGCCAAGGAAATTAATAAACAGACTGTAATGACAGCAAACCTCAGAAATGGGCCAGAATGATAAAATTGCCTTTTCATAAGGACAGAGAGCCAGGACTGACATCGCCGAGCAGGGTAGTCCCACGGGATCCTTTGGGGGCGGGGGGCCCATCTCTAATTCAGACATTTTTCTCCAGCCTCTCAGCAACTGTCAGTTGAACAGCATGGCACGTCAGGTTTATCTTGAAAAATCAAAACGCTCTGGTGCAGGCTAGTTAGAGGAATAAGCCTGAATAAGTATATTAATCCGTAGACGAGCACTGCTGACTTCCCACGCACATCCATCCCCTCAGGCCTGGGTGCAAGTGGGTATGGGAGACAGCCAAGCCAGCGTTCAGGTGAGTCTGGGGATTAGGTCCCGCACACTGGTTAGCAGTGTCTTCTGACTCTGTGAGTTCTTGGCACCAGCCACCATGGACCCTGGGGCTGGTCAGGGCTTCCTCTGCCCCTCCCTGTCCCCATCCTGACCTGCCTGATCCCTTTTCCTTCTGCTGTATGTCTGCTGGCTCCTCATAGGGCAAACCCAGTCTCCTCTCCTCTTTCCTTTTGTTTCCGGTTACCAACCTCTAAAAACAAAATTAATAAAAGCTAAGGGGACAGTTGGTTGAGGACTTGCACCCTCTTTGATGCTTGCTTCTTATTCTGGAAGTTTCCAGAAACATCTCAAAGCAGCTGCGCAGGAACATCATCAAATGAATGACGTGTTTGGCCGTAGTCTTTAAGATACCCTTGTCATCGTTAACAATTTTGGTTTTGGTTCTGCTTAATTTAATTTGATTTTGGTTTTTCCGAGACAGGGTATTGCTTTAAAGCATAGGCTTCCGTGTTATCTTTACTCTGTAGCCTAGGCTAGCCTGGAACTCACAGTATCCCTGCCTTAGCTTCTCCAGTACGCGGATGGTAGGTATGTACCACGGTGATGGCTGTCAGCTGAGGTGAGCTCCTATCAGACAACAACTTTGGTACTGGAGAAGCATGGGCTATGTTCTAATGGATTTCAAGATCTTGAGTTACAATAGGGACCAGCGGCGAATTTGTGACATGGTTACCTGACCTAGTGAACAAACAACTCCGTCACAGTTACCAGACCTGGGGCTCAGATGTTTCAATTATGCCCAAGGTGTGCAATTCGTTTCCACTTAGGTCCTTCATGTGTTTAGGTGCTTGGGTCTGCAAGCAGAAGACACATTGCGGATGGATGGGGAGCCCAGCAGCATATGCAGGACACAGCCAGCAAGGAGCAGGGTTGGACAGGTGACGTCACCACTGGACGAGAAGAGAGCCTTGGCTGATCCACCTGAGGCAAAAGCCAAATAGCTTCCCCCAGCGTTTGCCCTTTGGAGATGCCAAGGCAGAAGTCCCTATAACAAGAACAAGGTAGAGCTGAGAGCCAGACACCAGCCATGTTTCGGTTGGGACTTCTTCTACCACGGAGAGTGGCATCCTGAGACCAGAGACTTCACTGCACCTCTGAGGTGTTGCCTTGAGCATTCTGGACCACCCCCTGCACTCCGGTGGTGTTACAGTGAGCAAGCAAGCCACAGTGTTGCAGTGATTAGCCCAGGTTACCCTGCCATTTGATCCTAAGCTTCTCTCTGTCCACAAAACAAGTGTCTGCCAGGAAGCCTGTCGTGACTGTCCCGACTGCCTGTACTTTCTCTGTTCCGCCAGTGTACTGAAAGGCTCTTGCCGGGCCACCATTTTAGGATCTTCTGGTGACATGAGGCAAGAAGAAACACCAACCGTTGTACAGATGACACCATTATCCTACAGAGGTTAATGCCGGCTTCTTGTCGTGTCTCCACATTCAGAAAAGTCAAGTCCCACTGCACAGGGGCACACATGCTCAGGATTCAGCCACTTGTGGTGCCAAACCCTCTCTGTTTCTTCCTCTGTACACCCCTTACCTGGCATTGGTCACAAGCACTGGGCTCTCCTTAACACCACTTCGAAGCCAGACTCTGTGGTGAATGAGAGAGCCTATGTCCTTATTAAATTGCTGGCACATGTTCTCGACATACCCCGCATGCAGCATGTAAAACCAGAGCCCCTTCTCTCTCCTACATGGACCCTGTTTGAGGCAGATCCCTAGAGCAACTTAGATAGAGAGACAAAGGGTGGCTCCAGCGCACAGTCGTACATCAAGTTCTAACCTTTAGGTAAAGGATAAAGAATCCCCCCTTACAAGTGGGACCTCACTTGCTCCTTATGTTGAGTCACACCATGGGGTGTGTTACAATCACGGGCACTGCCAGCATCCAATACAATGCCTATAAATAAGCTCTCATTATTACAGCTCTTCTCCATACTTATTTTTCCAAGTGCACTAAGTGACACCCTGGGCTGCCAACCGAAGGAAGAAGAAGAAAAGTGTCCTGAGTGTTGGAACGCTTCACGCGCGTTATCGCACGAAACCCTCCTGATCAACACAGAAGGTAATGAATGTTCTCGTTTCTTAGATATGAAAAGCTGAAAGCCCAAACCGCTAAGTAATTTACCCAGGGGAATAGCAGCAAGGGCGGGAAGGAAGGCCCGATTGTTTCCGAGCTTCGCTGTCTGCTCGGTACATCGCACTGCCTTTGGGATACGGGGAAGCTCATACCCGCATGCTTCCGATCCTCACCCAGACTTATAATCTCTGCCGCTGCCAAGAGCCAAGCACACAAGCAGAGCAAGCAGTCACATAAGTGCTCAGAGCCCTGCATTTATTCATGTGCCCGTGCTAAGAAACAAGGAACCCCCACTGTCTTCTGTAGGAACCTCAGGGGAAGAGTGTAATGGTCCTGTCACTGCTAAGGTGAGTGCATGTCCTGGTTTAACAAGGAAAGACTTGGTTATTCTTGGGGCTACCGAGGTTTAAACTGCAAATGATGGAGCTGGAAAGATGGCTCACGGTTAACAGCGCCGTCTGTGTTTGCGGAGGACCCAGGTTTGGGTCCCAGTACCCATGTTGGGTAGCTCACAACCACACGCAATTCCAGCTCCAGAGGTTATGGCACCCTCTTTTGGCCTCTGAGACCACCTCCTGTGCACATATCACCGATTCACTCACACATCATTAGATATAAAGCTAGATCTTAAAAAAAGAAAGCCACGAATATTGCGTGGATACACCATGGTCCCCCCACCCCCAAAACAAAACACATGTGTTCTGCAAAAGCTGCACTCCTGAACGTCTGAGAAGGGTGTGGGGTGCTACGAAGGTCACTACACTTCCACTGCAGTTGGGAATTCACTGCAGACAACAAGGAAGGGAAACTCCACACATTCTTTCCACCTTGATTCTCTCCGTGCTCTGTGCTGACTCATCTTGAGATAACCACAAGAGGGCGCCATGGGGTGGGTGGAGCCATTCCCAACAGGTACCCCTGAAAGCCACTCATGTGTATGACCTGGGAATAGAAGAAGGGCCACTTGGAGAAAGACAGCAAACTAGCGGGGGGGGGGGGGGAGGGACACGCAGAGGGTGTAGGGTGTGAATGTGGTGTAAGGATGCAATATAGTCGAATGAAAGTAGTTTTGTGAACTGCATCACTGAGTATGATGAACACACACATACACACTCACTCACACACAGGAACACACACACTCACTGACACACACATACACACTCACACATACACATTCACACACACACTCTCATGGATGGGAACACACTCACTCATACACACATACACACA
>NC_034609.1:41446114-41556499 GCF_900095145.1 Mus pahari | reverse complement strand
AGAGAGAGAGAGAGAGAGAGAGAGAGAGAGAGAGAGAGAAAATATCTGTACATTAAAATCAAACCCTTCATATTAGGAGCAAGAGTAGTTAGATCATGAAAACTGAGCCCCCAAGCATGTGTCTAAAGTTCCTATGACAGAGGTCCCATAGAGCCCCCTTCCTATTCCCCAAGGTGAGGGGATCATAGACAGCCAGGTATATGGATGCAGATCCCATCAGACATAGACCCAGCCAGCCTCTGAGCTCTCATTTATTATTTTTTAAATTTATTTATTATATACGTAAGTACACTGTAGCTGTTTTCAGACACACCAGAAGAGGGCATCTGATCTCATTTATAAGCCACTTCATGTTTGCTAAGTTTGTAAACCAACATGCGTCTCCAATAACACTGGAGCACTACCCCCTTGGTTGGATCGTTTTCCCACAACTGACCTTACTGTGGAAGACTCCACTTGGAGTCACACGTGGAAACATGATAACTCACATGCGGCTCGGTAGGGAGCACTCCAGCCATCACTGTAAGCTGTGTGTCTACCTAGGATCCATGTGCCCCATCTCAGAGCATTGTATTAAGCCTGAACAGTCCCTGGAAATCATTTCCAAGCAGATTTTAAGCGTTTCTCCTTTAAGGATGTGGTAATTACTCTCTGACTTTACCTTCCTCAACCTAGGAAAGCAAAACTTAGGCCAGCGCTAAGGTTTGGGCTCTGAGTGGTCTCTGATATGCCTTCAGGTTGGTTCTGAAGAGGATAATCCACCTAGTGTTCTGTCTTCTGGACCTTATCTTCCCATGCCAAAGAACTCAATCATTTAGACAAAGAGTCAAGAGCTATTGCAGGTACTTTCATTCTGCAGAATCAATATAGACTCAAGATAGAATCTACCTAGTGTTCACATTTTTTTTAAAAGAGCTATCGGGAAATAACTCCCCGAACCAATTGTGTATTTGTTAAGCCATCACGGTGAACATGCAGTCCATGCAACCCAATGGCTTCGTCTATATCCACAGCAGACATCAGTTGCTAAAACTGGCTACAGTTTTAGACTCTTAGCAAACAGTCTGAGACAGCCAGTGCTGGATGGTGACCCTACACGTTTTTCTCTCCTGGATATGACAGGGGGTGGCTGTTCCTACCTAAGAAAATGATGTCCCGAGACACTCATATGTGGCCCAGGTAGGATCATTTTCAGGATTACATACATGAGTCACCTTTTGTTCTGAGTTCTAGAACAGAGCCTTAAAGACCTGTCACAGGGGCATTTGCCACAGTCTAAACCCAGGTATTGTCCCTGTTATTGAACCATTTCCCCCAAAAGGCATGCGCCTATAACTCCTCAGGATCTACTCGCGCTGACCTTCACTCTCCATAAATCCTCCCCTCCCCTCTTCCACTGCCTTGACTAGAGACTGCCTTTAGGAAGGGGCAGACAGCAGGACAGACATTCCTCATCCAACTCCCTACCATAGATTTAATAAGAGAAGGGAAGATAGGAGAGTGAAAAGAACGTACGTTATAGATCTGTTGGTTCTACAAAAGAATACAAAGCACATGCCTTTATCAGCAGAGAAAACAAACGCCCCTCTGTGACAGTTCCTGATGGCACCTAATGTAATATCTGCCACCACCAGAAAGCGCAAATATCATCTGTAACAGGTCTCTGCCTCCTCAACCTGGGCCACAGCTTCTCTCTCATTCAATAACTATCGATTGGGTTCAATGGTGTGGATAGCTGGTGGGCAAGACAAACGAGACTCAGCCTGGGTAACGGATGCATTTTTCAACCCACGAGCGCTCGCGTGCCTTGCTTCTGACCTCCAAGGCCCGACCCCTATCTTGCTGACCCAGAAGGACTGAAGGGCGACAATTACTTGTAGGCTTTTAGATGCTAAGCATTCTGCATGTTCCTTGGCCTGGCTGACCCAGAAGTGCGCAAACTGTAGAAGATGGGGTTAAAGGACCGGGATGCACACTTACCACTGGGCTGTCAGGCTCCCACTGCAAGGCAAACCATAGGGCTAAGATGGAAGGTCGAAGGTCAGCCTCTTGAAAGCAGAAGAAGCAGGCCGAGTGACCAGACACAGTAAACAAGAAGGCCTTAGTATTTGGAACCAGAAGAGATGAAGATGGTGCTAACGAGCAGGCAAGCCAGAAAGATCTGGCCAGAATGCAGGCTCTTTCAGTCCAAACTTGGGCAGAAAAGGGTCACAAAGGGAACCCAGGGTAGGAATCAAAGCCCAGGGAACCCAGCGTAGGAACCAAAGCCCAGGGCCTACACAGGGAGGGTCTGAGCTGTGGCCTCTCATTCCCAGGTTGTTTTCTAAAGAGCAGTTTTACCGGATGCTTATTACTGCATTTATTACTGCAAGTCCTGTGTACAAACAAAGTACCAAGCACCATTAAGGATGACTATCAAGCATGGCCAAGTACACAGAGCTTCTACAGAGAAGCTGGGACTCAAACCTTGGCCTTATCCAGTACAGCTTTCTAAATGGAGAGCATTCTTAGAGCCAAGTGTCTTTAGGGCTAAAGCCTTTCTTTAAGAACAAACAAACTATCTAAAACAATAACAAACAGTATCGTGGATATACTTTTTCAATGATAGGACTCATGTGCACTAGCCTAACCTCCAACTCAACCCAGAATAACCTTGAACTTGTTCTCCCCCTGCCTCTATCTCCTAAGTGCTAGGGTTAAAGGTGTGTACCACCACACCTACTGGAGATTGAACGCAGGGCTTTCGGGTTCAATCTTTGGTGCTAGCCAAGGGTTTGACCAACAGAGCTGCATTCCGAGCCCAGTAGTGAGGTTTCAGTACAGGTCCTTGTAATGTTAGGCAAGCACTCCAGTCTAGGCTTCACCTTTAGCCCTCTAACCCAGCTCTTCAGCCTTGAACCAGTGATCCTCCTGCCTCAGCTTCCTGAGTACCTAGGATTGCAGGCCTACATCACTGGGCCAGTCCTCTGCCCTTTGAGTTACTCTGTGTGGCTGAGCTGTCACACTCTGGATGTCACTGATTTGAGCAAGAGCAGAGGGGCTAAGCCTTCTGGGAGATCCTTCCAATAATTTTCTCCAAAGTGAGAACATCCATTTCCTAATTAATTATCTCCATTAGCTAAGCTCAATTACTTTGTGTCCACCTCTAAGAATACAACCTTGCTCCTTGGAGACTTCCTGTTTGAATTTCCAAGGGGGCAAATATTGCCAGAAGCATGTTTTATGTAATTACTTACTGTAGATATTTCACTCTCTTTACTTAATGATTATTAAATGCTGAAATTAGCTCCACACATGACCAAGGATTCCCACCAGTTTAAGAGAAAGTAAAGAGTGAATACAGTCTCTCTGCAGGATCCCAGGGACCAGAGTTGTAGGAGTGCTATCCCAACCAGAAGCTACCAGAAGCCTTGGCAGGTAGCCTTTCGGGACATCAGGACAGTTTCCATTCTGTTTTGTAAAAGCAGAGCCTGGGAGCTGGAGCGCTGGCTCATGTGGCAAAAAAGATCGCTGCAAAAGCATAAGGATCCGAATTTGATTCCTAAAATCGGTGTTAAAAGAAAAGCCCGGCCTGGTGATATATGCTTATTAATCCCAGTGCAGGAGGCAGACACAAGCAGATCCATGGGTGTCCATTTCTTTTCTTGTTGTGATCAAACACCATATTAATAAAAAAAAAAAAGCAACATAGGGAGAACAGGGCTATCTGGGCTCACAATTCAAGATTACACGCCATCCTGGTAGGGAAGGCATGGAAGCAGGGCTTGAGGCAACCAAGCAGGGTGTATCCACAATGGACACTGTTCAGCTCACTTTCCCCTCTTAAAAACGAGTTAGTATCCCAGCTTAGGGAATGGCGCCACCCATAGCAGGCAGCTCTTCCCTTCTTAATTGACACGATCAAGATAGTCCCCACAGACATGCTCAGAGGCCCACCTTGCAAATGATTCTTCATCTCATAGGGTTGGCTATTGAAATTAGCCATCAGCCTGGGGATCACTGGCTGCCCACTTAGCTGACATGGTACCTTCTATGGTGAAGTGAGAAACTGTCTCAAGAACAAGGTGGATAGTATCATGAGGAATGACAAGCTGCCATTCACACACACACACACACACACACACACACACACATACACACACACACACATACACACAAGTAGGTAGAACTCGATCATTGCAGATTCCCAGACCCTACCCCTGGAAGCACTGAATCTGCATATCTGAACAAGAAGACTAGGAATCTGCACTTTGAACACCCTCCCTGAGGGATGCTGCTGACATTGATATCTGAGGAGCGATGACAATGATTTGTCTGATACATAAAGACAGCCTTGTCATTGGAAACAGGAACGGCAAAACGAGCACAAGCCAGTCTCTTCTTGCTGTACTTTCATAATGAGATTTCAATGTTATCTGGTATTACTTTATAGATATTATAAATCCCCAGACAAGAACTTGCAAGCAGTTGCTGATCTAGGAAATGGAGGAAGAGCTAGGAAGGCTATGAAGAGTGGAGATGGGAAAAAGGAGAGGTCACAACAGAGGAGAGGCCAGTGAATAGACATCTAGTGTCTACTCAGGTCCTCAGAAGACAGCAGAGCACACAGGTCCTCAAGCCAAACTTGAGGGCAGCTAGGGTGGTAACGACATGACCTCTTCTTTTCAGATCTTGACTAAACCTTGCTCCTGAGATCTGGGCGGCCCCCTTCATCGCTGTGTGTGAATACTAGGTTCAGCAGCTGGATAGAGCCCTGAGGTAAGCCAAAAGTGGGTCTGGCTTGAATGGTTGAACTGCCCACAGGTGAGAGCACCTTGAATAGCATCAGGTTCCTCTCTACCAAGCCCCCAGCTGATGAAGATCAAGTGCATGTAGATGCCCTGTTCGGACCGTGAATAGGGGAACACTTGAACTTTACAGAAGACAGCCCCCTCTTGTCTGCTTCATGGTTTAGTTATGATGGATTGATTAAACATGACACACAATTTGCCATTGATGGAACTGATTATGTTTACTGTGTTGTACAGCCATCACTACTGTCCAGTCCTGACAGTGCCATCTCCCCAGAGAGGATTCCTATCCCATCAACATGCGCTCCCATCCCATTCTCTCCTATTGCCTACAACCATAAATCTGAATCTCGTGTCTGTATTATACTCTGCCTGTCTTTGAGATCATGCTGTCCATGATCCTCCCCCCCCCCCGGATTATCGAGCTCAGCTTTTTGCTATCACGACCTATCCAGGCTGCATAATGCGTGATGTTATGGTCTTCATGAGAAGTGATCCCATAGGGTCATATGGCTCTCAGACAAGACTGGAGTAGGGGATCATAGGGGATTGGCTTTGAGAGCTAAAGTAACTATAGTTCTTTCTGATCCTTGACCCCCCCCCTTGAGATGTAAAGAGTCCAAGATGTACCTCCTTACACACACACTGCTGAACTCCATTGTGTGTTCCTTGCCATGATGAACTTTACCCCCTCAAAACATGAGCCAAAATAAATCCTGCCCATCTTGAGTTATTCTGTCATAATGGCACAAGTATAAGTGATACATATGAGTTCACTCTTCTAGTTGAGTAATGCTCCTTCAACTAGAAATACAGCCCTGATTATTTTGGACAGAACGCTCCCAACCTCTGGTTTCTTTGAAGAATGACAAGAACACTATGTGTATGTACTGACTTCCCAGGTCAGTTCTCCATACCTGTTATATTCGTTCATGTTCTAGGTCCTTAGCCTACATGGGCTGCCTTCTACTCTAGCTCTCTTTCATGTTTTCTAGTTGCTTTCTTCATGGAAGGAACCGACAGGACAGATGAAAGCTAATACTACTTCCCCGCAAGCTTTCCCCATAGGGTCCAATCCCAGGAGCCCGTCCACATGGTTCCAATACAGATGTTTATGATCTTTCACCTTGAGCTTCCAGGCCTATGGGTAGTGACAGCCTTTCACAAGGGCACACACATACATGCACAGAACTGCCTTTCATTCGTTTCTTCAAGATTATCCACATCTCTGAAAATAGTCCATGTCTGATGTGCAAGGACCATTCAGATCTTCAACTCCTTCCAGGTTTGTTGAGGACAACACAATTCTCTCTCTCCATACTCTGTCCATTCTCTCTGACAGATACCCCACAGCTCTGGTGTTTCCAAGATCCTGGGGCCTCCAAAGAAATCTAAGCTTCATTTTTCACAGCTTCACAGCTGAAATGGTCTCTCTGGGCCTCCATGCAGGGAGTCCCCTGACACAGGCCTGGCCTCAATGGCTTTCTTTAGCCAAGGAGGGAGATTTCACAACTTCTATTTTGTATCCTTGACTCTAAAGCCAGAACCACATGGCCAAAGCTGCCCAGTTCTGCACTTGCTGGGACTGGAACATGACCCCTTCATTTAATTACATCTGCATCAGCTTTCTGACTTTCTGTTGGTAATGGTTTCCTTCACTGTTCTGAGCAACGGACTTAGCTCCACGACTCTTCCTGGTACCCCTTTTCCCTCCTCAAACTATACATTTTGTATTCTTCCTGGCTCCTTTTCATTATAGATTGGCATAAGAGTGACCACTAGCAACCACGTGACACAGTCAACACTAGGCTGTCTTGAGATCTTCTCTGCTAACACTATTAATCCCAAACTCTTCAAAGTAGCCTCAAGAAGATTTGGGGGCCGGGGGGGGGGTGGGAAATAGGGGAAAAAATGCAGTCATAGTCTTCACGAAAATATTACAAGAGTGATCCCCAGGTCATTTGCTAATGTTCTTGTCCTATGAATCAAACAGACCATTATAATCTACATTGCTCTCAGCAACATTGTCTTCCATGCTCCTACTAGCATGGCCCTGCTTAAAGTGTTCAACTGACTTCCTGATACAAAGTCCCAGAGCCCACATTCCACCAACAAGCAACACAGTCAGTTATACCAATCACAGCGATACCCAAGTCCCTGGTACCAACAGGGACTGTTATCAGGGTTCTGTCTTAGTTAGGATTTTTATTGCTATGAAGAGACACCATGACTGTGGCAGCTCTTAGCAAGGAGAGCACTCATGGGCTTGCTTAAACTTTCAGAGGTTTGGTACATTATCAGCATGAGCAGAAGCCTGGAAACATGCAGTCAGACACGAAGGAGCTGAGAATCCTACCTCTAGATCCTCAGGCATTAGAAAGAGAGAGCCAGTGAGCCTGGCAGGGGTTCTGAAACCCCAAAGTGTGTCCACCCCCAAATGACACACTTCCTCCGACAAGGCCCTAGCTCTCTGCGAAGTAGCAGAGGCAGGATTCAAAGCTGTGATAGTCTGATGCAAAAGTCTGTGTTTCTATTTACTGTATTATATTAGATTTGTCACGTAGTTATCTTGTGCCTCAGATTCCATACTTTGCCATCCTCCCAAGTCTTAATTTCTTACTGTTTCCACTAAGAATTAAACCACATGGACTTTCAGGCTCATGGGCCTATTCTTAAAGGGCTTGGGTCCTTAAAAAATTATTTTAAGGTAATATCTAAACTGGAACTTGCTTGTCAGTCCCAACTCTCTCACTCTTCAGTCATAGCCCTGACACCAGTTAGTTCTAGCGTGAACAGGGATCACCTGGTTTGGACTCTGTCTCTCATTCCCACTCTGTCCCCTGGTTTATCAGACATCTTGCAGTGGAATACCACAGAGAACACAGAGTTTGGGTCACACCGGCATGACTGGAGAATGCAAGGGAGATGATATCTCTGGCACTGCCTTGACTAATGAGCAATGAGAAACAAGCCTTCCCCTCCCCCCGCCCCAGAGACAGACATTTGTGAGCGCTTCCTATGGTTTTCTTGGGAGGGCTTTGTGGAGTGTATGCCTCCATCCCCCATAGTAGTGTCTAACCCAACCCTCCTTTGATTTGGCGTTCTTACTTCCAAATTGTAGTGTCCGTGTTCCCTGGACTCTCACAGTCCCTCACACTGACGTGGGCTCTGTGAGGTGGGTAATGAAAGTGATTTAGTTTTGTGCTTCATTTTAGAATAGGATCTCCTTAATTAAGATAGACCACAATATTTTGAGGAATGTGGTGTTCTGTGGTCTTCAAGGGTGTGACTGTCACCAAATGCTACCTCTCTAAGCTCTGGTTCTTCACAGGCAACTTTGGATTCACCTTTGCAAAGCAACAGATGGGTACCCTTGGCATCATCCGCTACTCAATGGTTCTCAGCCCACAAATCAGGCAAAGGCTCAGCATCCCACCCTCCTCAGCCCTCTGCTCCTGCCAAGCTTCTTTGTCTCTGTGAAAGGCTTTGTTTCAGTCAAGAAAAAGTTTTGAGTACTTGGGACCAGCTAAGGTGATGAGAGTTTCCAAGGATAAGAGGAGGATAAACAGAACGAGCCCTTGCCCTTCAGGGACGAACCGCCGGGGCTGAGAGGAGATAAGCTAAAAGCAAACACTCAGACCTTGCAAAAAAAAGTACTCGGAACTGGAGCAACAGTGACACAGAAAATTGAGCTTTTAAAGCTCAAGAATAGGAAGCCTTCCTGTAGAACACGAGCTTGTATTTTAAACTGGAATTAGTAAAGGTTGTGTTTCAAACTCCCCCTGTTTTCCCCATTGATCCTAACCCTGGAGATTATACCGATGTGAAGACATGATCAGTCAACCACCCATTCATTTGTGGGCCTGTATGCCCAACAGACAATGTGAAGACATGATCAATCAACCACCCATTCATTTTTGGCCCTGTATGCCCAACAGACATGTTTGGCATCAGTGTGCTTATGGGAGAAGAAACCCCGTGACAGATGCTTCCCCTAGAAAATTGGGGAGGCCACCAGAGAGGGCACAGGTGACTGCAGATGAGTGAGGTACATCCAAGACTCCCAAACAGTACTCCTCCTATTCTGATCATGGCGTGATAAAATTACGCTTGATTCGAGACTATAGATTTCCTTGGATCATACTGGCAGCCATTTTTCCAACAGGAGTCAAGAAGCCATCAATCACTCTGAGATGGTGAACCTGTAAGAGCAAAGTCAGAAGGCAAGCTCATCTAGATTGGACTCTTAAAGGAAGGTTTACCCAAGACATGCTGCAACTGTGAAGACAGAAAAAGAGGAAGTGATGTGTTTCATGGACAATAGCCAATTCCTACTTTCAGAAATTCATGTGTACACATGAAAGAAAAATTGTGTCACTGTGGTGTCAGGTTCCATCAACTCTACTATTGCTGGTGTGCATATTGTAGTATAATATATATGTATATGTGTATATATATATACACATATATGTATGTGTATGTATATACACACATATATACATATACACATACACAAATATACACATAATATTGTATGAGGCTTTATGAACCTGGAATATTGGACCTGAAACGTGCCTCTGATTCTTCCAAATTCTAAGAATGAACTCTATATTTCTGATCTGTTGGAGAAGCCTAATTTTGTCTTCCTGACCCAGGTACCCATTAATTCAGTCATTACTTATTAATGACCTATGCACTGCCAAGCCTTGTGCTCAGCAGTGGGATTCAGCGGGTCCTCCCCCACCCAAAATCTCTCAAGCACTTATCACATGGTCACCATAAGTAAATAGGAATCTCTGTGTCTGTCACCGGGGCTTTAGAGGAGAGGTGTGTGATGGCTACCAAGAGAAAAGGAGGACAAACAGTTCTGACTGAGGATCAGCCATCTCTACGATCTGCCAATAGAGCTGAGATCCAACAGAGTAAAGACGCTGAGCCTGGGGGAAAGGCTTTAGGTAAGGTAGCAGAGGAGACGAGGGCAAGCCCATGTACTGGTCTCAGTAACTGAACAAAGACCCTTGTGGCTTGTGTGTAAAGACTATAGTGGCAAGACATGGACATGGGTAAGTGAGTCCCACACAGAGGTTGGCGGTCCATAGGAAGGCCTTGCTTGTGTTTAACCCCTGTAGATGCAGCAAGCCATTGAAGGACGTTGGGCAATAGAGTGCTATGGTCATATCCATCCCACTGACACTTTCTAGAGAACGTCGTAGCTAGAAGAGCGCAGATCAAATGGTTGTGGTGAAACCGGCGACATACCAGAGACATACTGATATTCAGAGCAGAAATTAAGGTAGCCCAGATGGATGCCGATCCCTGCAATGTCTCCCAGACACAGTGAACAGAGTCAAACCTGGACCCGAGGGAGGGACAGAGCCGGCCGGAGAGAAACGGGGAAGGACACCAAGCAGGGAGCTCCGGGGATGAAGATCATTAGTTGAGTTAGAAACTGTGAAATCCAGGGTGCCTTTCAGACACACAGGAAAGAGAGCAGGTAGACAGCTGTGCCGGTAGCTCAGGAGCTTGGGGGTGGGTAAGCAGAGGGACTCATCATGTGAGTGAGTCACTGAGGGCCAGGAGCAGAGCTGAGATCATTACTGAAGATAAAGTATCACATACAAAGCACCTGAAGTGCTAAGGAGCGTAGACTGTGCTCTCTCTCTCTCTCTCTCTCTCTCTCTCTCTCTCTCTCTCTCTCTCTCTCTCTCTCTCTCTCTCTCTCTCTCTCTCTCTCTGCCACTCTGACCTCTGGGTACATGGTGCAGACCCAGCATAGCTATGTGACTACACGCAATATCTGGTTCACTTGATGTCTTAGTTAGGGTTTTACTGCTGTGAACAGACACCACGACCAAGGCAACTCTCATAAAGACAACATTTAATTGGGGCTGGCTCACAGGCTCACAGATTCTGTCCATTATCATCAAAGTAGGAACATGGCAGCATCCAGGCAGGTGTGGTACAGGAGGAGCTGAGAGTTCTACATCTTCATCTGAAGGCTGCTAGCAGAAGACTGACTGCAGCAAGAATGAGGGTCTTATAGCCCACGCCCACAGTGACACACATACTCCAACAAGGCCACATCTTCTAACAGTGCCACTCCCTGGGCCAAGCATATTCAAACCACCACACTCGGCTTTAAATTCTATACTCTTACCTGCTCTCTGCTCTTTTTGCAAGGATTTTGAATTAAGGAGAGAAGTCACAGAGGCTAAACTTGTAGGATAATGTCCTCTTTAACTTGACCTTCAGCAGAGGAAAAGCAGAAAGGAACATGCGAGCTATGCTTACAGGTTCCAGGAAGATGATGTTAGCGGTATGGTGAACTCTGCTCTGGGAATGATCTTTGTATGCATTTACTAAAGTACACAGAAACTATGAATGTAGCTCAGTTGCTATAGAGCTTACCCCATATTCATGAAACCCTGGGTTTCATATTCATGAATAAACCCAGCACTGCATAAACCAGGCGTGGTGGCACACACACCTTCAATCCCGGTGCTTGGGAGGTGGAGGCAGGAGGATCAAAAGTTCAAAGTTCCACATAGCAGCCTGGGCTCCATAAGGTACTGTCTCATTTTTTTTTTTTAACATAAAAGTGATTTTTGAAAGACCTAGCACATCTCTACTGCCGGAATCATAATGGGAAAATTGCAGCTATGTTTGGCTTCTGGATACATGACATGATGTCAAGGAACTATGGAGTCAAAACCATTTCCTGTCAGTGACCGTGGTGTGTTTCTTCACAGCAGATAGCCAGCTTATAGGGTCTGTGAGGAGCTGTAGCTCTCTCCCTGTGGGTGACATCACCAGCTTCTTCCTTCCATCAATCTGACATTCCACGAATAGACTAGCGTGTTCTCCTCGGCGTCTCTTGCTGTGTTTCATGAATATATCCACATAGTAGAGGGAAGTAAAAGATAGGCCTCGGGAATCTACGAAGAAGTCATCTTAGGCTCAGTTTGCATTGAAATGAAGGAGCCAATCCCATAATAGCTAATGTCAGTGAGAATGTAGGATGAAATTATCTCCCTGTAATTCACTGTAGGGTGACTTTTATAGTTCTTTTCTTTTTTTCCCCCCTCCCATCCAACATACTGATCCAATAGCACTTTTAAGTTGCAAAATTGTTAAGACTGTCGAGATGATATTCACTCCTGAGTGTGCTGGCTGCGAGTGTTTGAATCTTTCCACCCGTCACAGTCGGAATGAAAATAAAGGTATCCATCAGTATTCTAAATGTCACGCTTCAAAGCTCCCAGGCACTCTTTCTTCTGACACCTGATTGGCAGATTATGGCTTTTTGATATCCATCAAATTAATAGATTATGACTTTCTGAATCCAGAGACTAGGCAATTATTGCCACATTCTATCTATAAAGAGATAACTTATTCTTTGTCATCTACCGTTTCTCAGAAGGCAGACCCCCTCCCGCCAACACACACCACAATTATAAATAATTCTTTCCTTCTTTCTTCCCAAGGTGCCCCCACCTTGAACATCCATGAAATAATTCACTTGGAAAAAAAAATGTTAGCACAGAAGATGGCTGACACGCATCCTATTTCTCAAAACCGTCTTCCAAGTTCAAGTATCTGTCATCTGGGATCCCCAGAGGGACCTGCCTTCTGGTCTTATGTGGTCTTAACACAGGGGTTGCCCAGGTGTAGCCTTAGGGGTACAGGAATCAAAAACCTATCAATCCCAGGTGCCCACTCTTGCTTCTGCCAGCCTAGGCTTCCAGCCTGACACAGAGACAGGTAGAGAGGACAATCCGCCCTGTCACAAAGCCACCCCTACCTCCGATGGCCATTCATCTGCTTCACCTTCTTATTCATTTCAAATCCCATAAAACTGAAGATGAAAACCAACTGAGCCAACTACAGTTATTAGCTGAGGGTGCGTTCTCCACTCTGATTGAAAGAAAGAGGTCTTTAAAAAGCCAATTTCGAAAGAGGTGAAATTTAAGTAGGCAATCCTACCAAGCATAGAGGGTGAGAGCCGAGGCCAGGTGGACACCTAGCATCCACAGGGGGACCAGGAGAATTAAGAACACTCTTCCTATGGAAGGTGTTGGGATGCTCTGGGGTACCAACTCTCTTTCCTCATAATGGGGACCATAAATGCCAGCAGGATACCCCACACAAATGGCCTCTGTTCTTCTCCGTGTCCCTGGGTCCCACCTTTCCAAGAGTGGGAACATAAAGAAGATGTCTCTTCTGTAGGTTTAATTAATATGCTAACACATCCTACATGTAGGGGAAAAATGCATAAGTGAGCACAATGCCAGACAGGGACAAAATTTTAAAGTGTTTCAACTTGAAAGAACTCGGAAGAGTTGATGCCAGTACAGTTTCTTTTGTTGCCAAGACACCCACACTGAGACGCTTCTAGGTACAAATGAGGAAGCCCATGCCAGCCAGGGCTGTGGTGCAGCTCGATGGTGCTTAGCGTGTGCCAGGCCCTGGGTTCCATGCCAAGTATTGAGAAAAAAAGAAGAGAAGGAGAAACCATGACACAGCTGGGGCATAGGTCAATGGCTGAGCACTTGACACATGTGAGACCCTGGGTTCTATCTCCAGTATGACAAAAAGAAAAGAAAAGAGAAAGAAGGGGTGGAAAAGGGGAGAGTCGGGGGCAGTTGGGCCTGTGGCACCTTTCTGTGGCCTTTATCCCTCCAACCCCCCTGTACCCAGGCCAATGTGAACACTCTTTTTTCCTGCCTGAAACAATACACCATACAGCAAGGGGACATGTCCCATCTCTGAAAAGATCAGGCCCTTCCATTTCATCCTTGTACCTCCCATGTGCAGACCTCATGCCTCCTAGACTTGTTTACACAGCACTCCATCTCTTGGAAGTCTGAGGTCTACCAAGGCACTCGACTGGATCTATGTGTTTACTACAGGAAGTCCAAAGACTAGATAAATGTCACAGTTAGAGTCACAATTCAGAATGTTTGCATCCATGAAGAATGTAATCCCATAGCTACTTTTGCTTCTTGGGAGTGTTCCTATAGATCTTTGTTATAATGTCACTCTTAACCACTTGTTGACATGGGAGGTTTCATAGGAATGAATGAATGAATGAATGAATGAATGAATGAATGAATGGCATAAACAAGGAGTACAGAGAACTGACTATAAGCAGCAGATAGAGACAGTAATCTACTGAGTTCCCACAGGGAGCCAGGCACTCTCTAGGATACCAAGTGGGGCATTAAGAAGGAAAATATTTCTGCTCCCAAGAGAAAAATAAATGAAGCCTTCCTCCAAAGCTATGAAGAATTAAAGAAGTCCTATAAGAAACAGTCAATGAGTCAATGTGAATAAGGAAAAATAATCACAGGGGAATGGAATCACGACTTAGAAGAGGCATCCCATAAGAAGCCCAAAGGAGAAGATTGTGAGCTAATGACTGACCATCTCTACATGGAAGTGGGAGACTAATTATCATTAAATGCCTAGGCCATAAGCTTTGACTCAGTCCCTGGCTAGCTCTTAGCCTATGTAACCATTTAAACTATCCTATGTCTACCACTTGGTGAGTTACCTCTCCTTCAGTCCCAGCCCCGCTCCTTTCTCTGAGTCTCCCCAGTGTCTCCCTGTGTTCATCAGCCTGCTGGTTTACATATGTCTCCCCTCACAGCTCTCTGCTGTTCTCCCGAACCTCACTAGTTTATGCTCTATTTCCCAGAATCCTTTTTCTACCTACCAGTGTCCCACCTCTTATTTCCTGCCTCAGCTCATTGGCCATTGGCTTTTTTATTGGCAGGTGATGTTAATAAGAGATCTTCTCTACATGCCTTTGTCTGGAGCCGAGGGTGATGGTGATGGAGCTTAGAAGTCAGCAAGTATAGAAGTCAACAGGTATAGATGTCAACAGGTATAGACCTCAACAGGTATAGAAGTCAAGAGATCTGTAAGAGATCTATCCTACCAGTAATCACACAATGAGGATTAGTGACATATTAAATGGAGAGCTCACAGGTGACCCTTTCCACGGAGCCCATGGCATAATCGTTATTGTCCCAGGTTATCCAGAGTTTCCATGAGGGAGAGGCGAACACATTCACTAACACCCGCACAGCAGAGGGTAGATATACAGAGTTAGGATTTGAGCATGGGATGGCTGAGTTGCTGGTGTTGGAACTGTGACGTTACAGCCAAGAAGCTGGGCAGGAAAGCTCCTTCCAGAATTGGAGCGGGGGGGGGGGGCAAAGTGAGGAGAAAATGGGAAGCCTAGGAGATAAAGGGCTCAGGGGTCAGAGGAGAAGCACAGGACAAAAGACAGCCCAAAACGGAGCCATTCTGAGGTATACCTGCTTCCCCTCTACTCTTGGGTACCTCTTTTCACTGTCAAATACCTTCTCTTATATAAACCAACAGACCATGTGTAGGAAAGAAACCCTAAAACCACCAGAAAGGTAAATGACTCAAATCTGCAGAGACTTGATTCTGGGTCTGAGAGGTGGAGTTGGGGAGCACTTGGGTATTAATATCTCAGCAGGGTTCTAAAAGACCAGCTTCAGGGATGGGGGATTGGGGGGCCGGGGAAGGGAAGGGAAGGGGGTGTATCACTGTTTGGCCCAAAGACTGGCAAAGACTCCGCTGTAGCACCTACAGTTAAAGTGTGTACTTATGACTGTTATGAATTTACTCAGTAGATTTACTAGCCCGGGTAAGGAGTGGGAAAGTCTAATTCTTTCTCTAAATATTTGTCTCTTAAAATTTTGATTAAAGATTGTGAAGGTGTGTTTGCGAGTACCGTCTCCTGGAATATTAGGAGAACAGGGCTTGGTGATTGGCTCATATGACAAGGGTGTGGCACTGCCACCTGGTGCCAGGGCACACACCTTCATGTAGAAGCAAACATCATTTGCCTTGCCCATGGTGAAACATGACCTCAAAAAAAATCTCATCAAAACAAATCCTCCTGAACCTCTCCATGCATAACTCAGAGAGCTGTGTTCTTTTCTCGGTTGTAGGCAAGTTGTTTCCAGGTTGCAACATTCACCTTGGTTTTAAATAAAGCTGCCCTGTGCCTCTGACAGATCGAGTCTCTACTTCTATGCCTTTTGCACCCACGCCCATATAAACACCTCTGAAGTCACACAGGAAGATGTGCCGTCTTCTGTGCAGTGCCTCCACCCACGCAGCTACAGAGAAGTCACCCTCCACGCTAGGGGTGAGATCAGATAAACTCCTCCATGAGTGGCACCCGGTAAACTCACTGGCTCTCCGGTGTATGGAAGCGCTTGTGTCGCACAATGCTATCCTTCAGGTAGAACGGCAAGCATCTTCATCAGAGTTAGCCGTGACTACTTGGGGGAGACTCTTAAACTGGGGCTTGTTTAACCTTTGACTTTACCTTACAGAAAAACAGAGTGGGAAGAATCATCTGACCCTGACTTGAGATTCTAGCCTAGTTCCTGCTAGACTTTCCCCCTAGTTAGATGTAATTCTGTCCAAGCTGCAGATGGTTGCTTGGTTTCCAAGAGGTGCGACAGTGTTTCGAAAGTGGGAGCTCTTGTGAAGTAGAGACTGTAACTATGTAGCCAAGAAGTCCGTAGCCATATTAGAGTGAGTTTTTAATTGGTTGGTTTTTGTTTTCATTCTTCGTTTATCTAGCTGTTTTGGGGTTACCTACACTCTCTAGGGAAGCCCTATAATACACTTTTGGGTTTGCCAAGCTGAACTTTGCTGAAATCATACTTTGCCCTGTTGTTAGTGCCCTACCTGGCGGGAGGCAAGAACAGGCATTTGTTTACTATTCCCTGGAAGAGGTTCACACAACAGAGCCACAGCACCTGGCGCATGGTAAGTCATCACACAAGCATCCTTGCCCTGTTGGAACTGCCCGTCTTCTCTTCTTCCCACCAGGAGACAAGCCGATCCTGATGGTACTCTGCCTCCAGGATGGGGAGCAGCGGCAGCCAAGATGAGAATGCTTTGTTTATATCGCAGGTACTAAACAGCTGCTCCTGCACATTAGGGCCAGATGTTCTGTAATGACAGGCAACATTATGCTCAGCTCCGACTCCCCCCACTGATGAAAAATGACGACGCGGAGGAGATGATTTATGGACAGGAAATCCACGGATATATCTTTAAGGCTCACACCTTACCCACTCCCTCAAACAGCATGCCAGTCTATACACGCCAAGCGCTGCTAACGTCTGCCCCGTTCTGAGAATCTTTTGCCAGGCTCCTGTCCTAATCATCGCCCCACCTGTCCTCCTGGAGAGCCCCTGCGTGGCTTTCCTGCTGAAACCCGGTAAGCAGACCCAGCCACTATACCGACGACAAACATGATTTAGAGAGGTGAATTTTAATTGATCCCAATTCACTGTGCCTTATGATTTTGCTTTATATGTTTTCTTTTTCTTCTCACCTCATACCCACAGGTAGGCAAAAGATAACCTGGGGAAGAAGGACAGAAGAACAGTGCGATCCCCACCCACCCTCCTTCCCTGTCTCTCCATTCTCTCTCTGTCTCTCTGTCCTGCCCCTCCCTTTCTCCCTACCTCCCTCCCCTAACAGAGTCTCACTCCATAGCCCATGATAACCTGCCTCTCCCTTTCTACACCAGGCTGATCTTGAATTCTAGGCAATCATCCGGCCTCACCCTTCTCACCATGCCTGCCCATCTGTCGCCTCTTAACCTTGGGCCATGGCAGCCATTGTTCTAACACTCCCGTGAAAACCTTGCCTATGTCCCAGTGCTAAATAGTCGCAATGTCCTCCTGTCCTGGGGAGCATTTACGAAGCAATAGGAAGTCCACTGCTTTGGTGGACACAGACAGAGCTCTCTTTTTCTTTGTTAAGTCTCCCATCGATCCACAGAAACTGGTAGAGGGCAGCCTGACCAGAAGCTGTAGGGACTTGGAGGTTCGAGAACCCAGACAGAACTCAAGCTTGGAGATAACCAGAAGTTACCCAATAGCACTGCCTTTCTGCTTGATCTGTTCCTTAAGCCAGGCCAAGAATGATGGTCATCTTACAGCCTCTCTCCATCCTCGTACAAAAGGAAAGTGTGCAAATGGAAGAAAATCCCCCATACCTAGCGAACCTTTGCCAATAGGTCCAGAAGAAATAGCATGCGAACTGCCTTAGGAGATCCATTCATCAAGGCTCTCCGTAGAAGGTCAGGGCAACAGGCTTTGTGAGCCTCCCAACTCAGCTGGGGTACATCACACCAGAGAGAGTGATTATCGGGGGAGCCAATGGTTCAGCCCAATTATATATGCTTAATTGATCTACATTCTAGGGGGCATATTCTTATGGAAAAGGTTTGCCAGCTAATCACAGGAGAAGAAACGGCATCTTAATTGGGTGGCACTGCACTGGGTGGTATTACAATTAGTTACAATGTCTAATAAGTTATCTATAATGCTTTTAATGAGAAACATTTAAGTCCTTCTGGAATTTTTCCAGTCAAATTAATTCTCAGGACTGGAGACAGTATTACAAGAAATGTTATCGGACTTACAATTAAGTCACTACTAGAATGTGTCACTTAAAATAAAAGGCTCCATGGCTAAGCCATGAAGCACCCACTATTTCCTGTGCAGATGTTATCGGTGTGGCACCAGATAAGACATATCATTCTCGAGTCCAGTTTTGGTGAGCTTGAGAGCGTCATGCAATCCTCATGGCTTGAAGGGCCAAAGTTGGGCCCCTAAAGGGACTGCCCTTGTGTCTGTCATCCCCCAGTCAAGTGCCCCCCTGCAGGCCACTGGAAGAAGAGATGGCATTCCTCTAGAAACCTGTGACAGCTTGGGATGGGGTTCCATTGAGCTAACTCAGAGCTGCAGGAATACCCTGCGAGCTGGTCTGTGACTCCTCTGGATTGGGTTTCATCCGTGGTCTATGGGGCTTGCTGACTGAGTCCATGTTGTATGGTCGGTACTGAGCAGGCCTGCTCTAGGCAAGGTGCACTATGGGTAAATTCCTAGGTTAACAGGCTCTCCTTTTCCCAGGAAGTTGCTCCTGTATCATAGAAACACTTCTCACTGAGAGCCCCAAGATGTATGATTTTGATTTCAGAACAAGGGCTGGCACTCTCTCTGTGCCACAGTCATACCTCAACTATCCCTACTCTGTCCCCAAAAGGTCAAGTGAACCAGGACACGGCTTAGAGCAACTGAAAGGCCTCACTAGCTAACAGCCCCCTTGGGCTACAATCTCAGAGGAGTCCCTGAGTCACCCCGGAAGTTTATGAAAACCTGCTCTAAGGAATTTTGACTCTGTAGGTCAGAAGGGGAGTCCTGAAGCCTCCTGGCGCTCAGCGACATCCAAGAGGAGACTGATTGAAAACTCTGGCTCAGGCTGCTGCTTCATGAAAAACTGCTGCCCAAAGAGTTGCCCTGGGCATCATCTTGAGGATGAGAAGTTAGACCATCCTATTGGTAGCATTCCTTCTAGGCTTCGCCCCAAGAGAAGGGACAGAAAGGGTAAGAGAGTAAGAGGGTGAGAGAGTGTGGAGGGGGCAGGCGGCCCCTTTTATAGTGAGTCAGACATACCTGGCTGTTGCCAGGTAACTGTGGGGTGGAGCCTTGAAGGAATACTAGCACAGCGAGCATCATCATCTACCACTTGTATCATTTGCAGAATGAGGTCAAGTTCAGAAAACAAAAACAAAAACAAAAACAAAAACAAACAAACAAACAAACAAAAAAAACAGTCATGGCAATGTATCTGGGGAGCCTATGACCTATACCACCGGGTCTGGACTTGGTGGTTTCTCTTAACTCTTCTCAATATGGAGGTCAGGATTCACACTGTGGCCAGGGCTGTGTGACACGAAGAGTGATACCGTCTTATGCTCCAGGATTTAGCAGCCCAATTGAACTGGGGAGCTACGGTGGCCGTATACTGCTGCGTATGACAGTGTCAGCTTCCTAGGTACCCCAGCCCTGTGCCCCTGGAGCCATTCTGCTCGTCTACTTGGTATTCATGGCTTCGGGTGCAAAGATGAGTTCTTTCGACTCTCAGCACAGCCCTGGGAAATGGCCTGGCAATAGATGGGGTAACATTCTAGGAGAGACGAGAACTTGTGTTAATATTAGGTCAGCCTGACAAATACAGGTGTTTCTGAAAATCTGTATTAAGCTTTAACTTATCTCATTTCCAGACAGCTTTGAAAGCGGAGCATAAAAAGATTGAAAGGCTCCCTGACAACACGGTCATAAATGCTGCCTGCCGAGCAAGCGGCAAGGCGCAGGAACAGAGAGGCCCGGGCTGACATGCGCAGAAGTGAGCAGCAGCAACAGCAGCTGGAGGCTTCGGGGCCTCTCAGTAGCAACTGTGGGTTTGTGCCTGCCTCAGACTCCATGGAGGCCCCACTTCAGGGCCTCCCACTCCTGTGCCCAGACTCCACCCTGTGTGGCTTCTGCCCAGCTTGGAAGGGACATCTGGTGGTGGTTGCCTCTCTATGGGCCTGAGAGCCTCTTGCCTCCAGCCCTGGGGCTTCCTCCTTGACTCTAGAGAGAAAACTGAGCTTAGAGGCAACACCCAGAGGTGTGAGGTAAGGAAAACCTCAGGGTAAACTTTTAACCGATGGAAGACGGGAACGTGCGGTCCTGTGTTTTCCATACCCTGTGGAGGAGGCTTGGGAGGGAGAAATTGCCTACACTGTCAATGTGTTACACGCAAACATAACCAGTGCAAAAGCTATCCCCCATTTCCTCTGCTCCCCTTCACACCAGCTCCCCCAAAACTGCCATCCCTGGTACAATGGAAAAGTATAAGACCTCTTTTAGGGGGCTGAATGGAATGGCAACGCCTTATCCTTGCTCTGTGCCTCAGATGGATATAGTGGGACATGAGAGAGAAGACCATATAGGAGCCCACGGACAGTCCTACACTCACTTCGTGTGCTCACTTCACAGCGGCTGCCGCAGAACCACACGGGTTATGAGCAAGAATCCTTGGAGTAGGCAGGATGGAGACTATACAGTTTGAGGCTAAGACGGGGTTAGGGTCCTGTGAGTGTCTGGTCACAGCATTGCAATCCGCCAATCACTGTCGAACCTTTTCCTACCCGTGTCTGTTTTCAAACACCTTATTTGAGTGCGGCTCATCAGCAAAGAGATCCCCGCCAGAACACCATAACTCCTGCCGAAACCAAGCTCGCCAAATCTCTGTCTTTTGCCTCGGGTACACTGCAGCATCCCTGAGCTTGGAGACAACAGATGGCCCTCAGTGCTCCACTTGGGGGCCACTGGACAGAGCAGAACTGACAGTGAGACATCCCCAAAGGGGGAGCATGTGGCATCAAATGTCCCATGCTTGCCTCTGATAGCAAGTCTAGAAGGAGAGGACAGAAAGTCTCCATATTTACACGCAGCAGGAACTTGTGCATGAGGCAGCTGTCAGTTTTCATTTTACTCACGTCTGCAAGAGACCAGGAAGGAGCCAGGAGCAGAATCTGAGCTCTCAAATAAAGCTGAACAAGTGAACTTATGTACAAATATAGAATTCATCATAATGAGGGTCAGCTAAACACACACACACACACACACACACACACACACATATATATATATATGCAAACATGGGCACAAACATGTCTACAGATGTAGACACATGTTGTTATATATAAATACATGTTCATATGCACACATACATACATGTACATGTTGATGTGTGTATATCTATCTATATATGGTGATAAATATACACAGATATACATATGCACACATATATGCATGCCTACACACACATTGATATGCATATGCACATATTGGTGCATAGTATGTATATAATTATGTCTAAAATGCTTTGAGCTTTATGCCTATATCATACATGCTCAGCAAAATTCACATCAGGCTACCTGGTCATTGCTTCCAATAGAAGTCTGTGACTAATGGAAGAAAATCCACAGTTTTGTTAGCCAAACATTATGGATGAAATTATAAGCATAGTCAACAGGCAAGGATTAACAAGATTTTCTTCTCTTTGGAAAAGAAAATCATACCAAGAGATTAAAGCCACTGAAAGGAAATACAGGAGAAAACCTTGGCTTGTCCCTTCCTGGCATCAGCTGCATAGACTCCCAGGCTCAGAAAAGTGGCTGGTGTTCTCTTTCCTGGTTATTACACTAACAAATCCCCTGGTGTGTGTGCATGGTTGGCTGGACAGCCACTGGGGTTCGAACCTCCAGCACAGTGTCCTGAGCTGCAACCGAGCTGCCCTAAGTCCTTAATCTCTCAGCTCCCAGGTACTGCCACGAGTCACCAATCAGCTAGCACCAGCCACTGTCAGAGGGACAGAGGGATGGAAAGGGATGAGGTACACGGACACATGTCTGGATAATATATGAGCCGGAAAAATAAAAGGAAAACAGCGATCCTCCCTCCTCAAGGCAGCCACTGTTGACAGCCTGGTGTGCATCTTCCTGTCCTTCCAAACTTCTACAAGGATGTGTGCACGTGTGTGTGAGTCCACTTTGCTTCTAAAGACTAATGTGGTATAGCTTGTTGACCAGACAATACACAAGGGACACCTTGGCACTTTAGATGATGACTTCTTGGAGACTCTTCCAAGTCTCCCATCCTATGGGAGGGCACAGCATACTTGCTACAACCCACAAATGTTCCACATACCTGGAGGATGATGGAGATGTCCTGGATTTGCCCAGTAGCCACTAGCCACATGTCACTACTAGCACCTCAAATGTTTCACATGACTGAAACATTGGCTTTAAATGTTTCTTTCGTTTTGATTAAGACAATTTAAACATGGTCCCAAGGTGCCTAGTGGCTACTGTATCCAATAGTGTAGAGTCAATGAATCCCTTCAAAGAAAAGCCTATGTTTGTTGTTCTGAAATAATCTGTAGGAGGTGTTGAGGTGATACACATTCATGAACGGGAATAGCACAGTGCTAACCATCACTCCCTAACTGAGGTTTCTCCGGTGCTGTGTACTCTATGAACAGTGAGCCAAGCTCCTCTGGTCTGCATTGACTTCTATTAAGACATAAGAAAGAAGAGCCTAGCTACTGGGGAACAAACGTACAGCATAGGTTGGGGGTTGGGATGGAGGAGTTGCTATGCATTTAACCCTCTTACTGGAGAGTGGCACAGCTGCCCTGCTGAGTGTCCAACAGGTGTGGACCTTCTAGAAAGTGCTAATGTGGGTCTCTAGGCTTTCGGCATCTGAGGATCTAACTAATCCCCCACTTGAGGACAAGGGTCCGCTGACTGCCTGGCTTGAGAAGGGGCTGGCAGCAACCTTATCGCTCAGTGCTCACAGTAATGGAACATTAATAGTTCCCCATATTAAACCGTGACACGCAATATTCGAGTCTCTTCCTTAATGTCTCCCAATTATCCATTCCTATCCATTTCTGCCCACCCCCCCCACACACACACAAAGGCACAAATAGAGCCTTTGCTGCATTTCGGGTTAATTAGGCCATGGTCAGAGCTCATCTCAGGGGATGAATGTGTTCATATCTGTGTCTTCCTCCTGCAGCCCACTGAGGGAGAACTGAGTGTCAGTCTCACTGGGACAACCCTGAGACTGGACTGACCAGGGAAGAGAGGAAGCAAGGGTCCTGGGCAGCTCTGTCCCTTTAATCTGACACATCACTCTGGCCCCTGGGCAACAGCCACATTTTCAACAGCCGCCTTCCTGGACCTGCTTTAAAGTGGCTTCTGCCACAAGCTTGGGAGGCAAGAGGCTAGGTTTTTGGCTTTCAAAAGCATAATAGATTTTTTTTAAATCTTAATGAATATTAAATCCTAACCAGTTACATCCTTCCAGCGGCTCATCTTGGGCTGTCTTTGTTAACATCCGCGCATATTTCACCTTTATTGCCGGAACAAAATTGTAGCCACATCAACAGACCTCTAAATAAAAGAAGGGGGAGGCAGAACAAACATCACCTGCTAAGCTGAAAGCCTTACAAATCAAAGTGTGTTCTTTCTTCTGTGCCTCTGTCTGCTTCAGGAAATACACATTGTATCAGCAATGGCTCCAGTGCCTTTGGATTCAGGTTGAGAGTGAGCAGGAAGAAACGCAACTTAACCTTCTTGACCCTGGGGACCTCTGATCTGGCCAGCTTGGCCTCTGGCTTCTGAGTGTTTCTGTTTGTTTCTCTGACTTTATTCTTAAAGTCTCTTACTGACTGGAGCTCCCCATGCAGTTCTGCATACCCTCACCCTGGCAGCTGCAGCTGAGACTGGGTTCCACAGTAGGGAACGTAGTTCATCAGCCATACTTGGTTGATAGACATTTTGGTCATTACCCCTTATGTGGCAACACGTGTGTGTGTGTGTGTGTGTGTGTGTGTGTGTGTGTGTGTGTGTGTGTGTGTGNATTAAACCGTGACACGCAATATTCGAGTCTCTTCCTTAATGTCTCCCAATTATCCATTCCTATCCATTTCTGCCCACCCCCCCCACACACACACAAAGGCACAAATAGAGCCTTTGCTGCATTTCGGGTTAATTAGGCCATGGTCAGAGCTCATCTCAGGGGATGAATGTGTTCATATCTGTGTCTTCCTCCTGCAGCCCACTGAGGGAGAACTGAGTGTCAGTCTCACTGGGACAACCCTGAGACTGGACTGACCAGGGAAGAGAGGAAGCAAGGGTCCTGGGCAGCTCTGTCCCTTTAATCTGACACATCACTCTGGCCCCTGGGCAACAGCCACATTTTCAACAGCCGCCTTCCTGGACCTGCTTTAAAGTGGCTTCTGCCACAAGCTTGGGAGGCAAGAGGCTAGGTTTTTGGCTTTCAAAAGCATAATAGATTTTTTTTAAATCTTAATGAATATTAAATCCTAACCAGTTACATCCTTCCAGCGGCTCATCTTGGGCTGTCTTTGTTAACATCCGCGCATATTTCACCTTTATTGCCGGAACAAAATTGTAGCCACATCAACAGACCTCTAAATAAAAGAAGGGGGAGGCAGAACAAACATCACCTGCTAAGCTGAAAGCCTTACAAATCAAAGTGTGTTCTTTCTTCTGTGCCTCTGTCTGCTTCAGGAAATACACATTGTATCAGCAATGGCTCCAGTGCCTTTGGATTCAGGTTGAGAGTGAGCAGGAAGAAACGCAACTTAACCTTCTTGACCCTGGGGACCTCTGATCTGGCCAGCTTGGCCTCTGGCTTCTGAGTGTTTCTGTTTGTTTCTCTGACTTTATTCTTAAAGTCTCTTACTGACTGGAGCTCCCCATGCAGTTCTGCATACCCTCACCCTGGCAGCTGCAGCTGAGACTGGGTTCCACAGTAGGGAACGTAGTTCATCAGCCATACTTGGTTGATAGACATTTTGGTCATTACCCCTTATGTGGCAACACGTGTATGTGTGTGTGTGTGTGTGTGTGTGTGTGTGTGTGTGTGTGTGTGTGTGTAGTGTGCATGGGTGTGGGCATGTGTGTGATGTGTGTTTGTGTGTGGTGGGTAGTGTGTGTTTGTGTGTGTTGTATAGTGTGTTTGTGTGTGGTGGGTAGTGTTTGTGTGTGTTGTATAGTGTGTTTGTGTGTGGTGGGCAATGTGTGTGTGGTGTGTAGTGTGTGTGTGGTGTGGTGTCTGTGGGTGTGTTATGTGTGGTGGTGTCTGTGTGTTTGTGTGTGATGTGTGTGTGCCATGCATAGTGTGTATATATGTGGTGTTTAGTGGGTTTGTATATGTGTATGTGTGTGTCTGTGCATGTGTGTGGTGGAGGGTGTATTGTGGTGTGTATGTGTGTGTGTGTGTATGATCCTCCATGTGTGTACCTAAGGGTTTCTGATCCTACACAAACTCACATACTTAAATCAATGAGGCTCCCTGAGTTCAGAAGTTGGTGTCCCCTTTTGTCGCCCCCCCCCCCACACACACACACCCCAGTAGCTTCTTATGAAAGCCAGATTCTCTGCCAGCTGGTTACAATCTGTAGGATGAATGCAGTCTTGCTTTCTGCCTTTGAAGATGGACTTCATTTTCCAAGGCTGTTAATACAACCTCCTGACTACAGTTTTGGTTTCTACTGAACAGCTAAGCCATGACTTCTAACCACCCTTCAACAATAATGTCATCTCCAGTGGGAGGAGAGTTTGTTCCCTTCCCAGCCCCCACAAAAAAAGGACACCTGACACACTATCTGGAGTGTTTTGTTTGCTTGCATGGTGAGGAGATGGGGACGCTCCTGAGACCTAGTGAGCAGACCCCAGGGACATTCTACCGTGTCAAGGACAATCCCCACCACAAAGACTCAGCTGGCCACAAATAGCAACTGTGCTAGGTGGAAGAGACCAACCTGCCTCGGGCTTACCTCAGGATTGCCAGAACTAATCAGGACATGTTTATAATTCTCAAGTCTCTCTGGCTCCCCATCATCTTCCCGGAGCTGCAGAGGCCGGGGCTGTGCTGGTTACAGACAGGGTAATCTGTTTTGGCATTGTTTCTTCAGAGAAGACTCCTAGCAGAAGCGCTATGATGTTGAGTGTTGGTGAGAGTGAGCCTGCACTGTTTCCTGTTACTTACAGTATTATATTAGTTTATGCCAGGTTTGATTTGGGAGTGGGCTACAAGTAAGCCATTCGTCGTGGCTGTACGTGAGTGTACACAGGGATTTATGAATGGGCTAACCCTCTCTGTGTGCTGTGGCCTTACTTTGGGCAGGGTTTTTTACCTAGTGGTGCCTGTTTATATAGTATGCTACGTTTCTCTGCTTGGACTCCCAGTTCTCAGCTCAGTCCCATTACTTTCATTTGACTCTCTCCAACCTGGTGAACAGTCCCAGTTCAGATGTCCAAATGTGGCTGCTGTTCATGCCTACTGAGTTAGATCCATATTATTTCTCTCTCTCTCTCTCTCTCTCTCTCTCTCTCTCTCTCTCTCTCTCTCTCTCTGTGTGTGTGTGTGTGTGTGTGTGTTGGGTGTAGTAATATATCTCTCTCTCTCTCTGTGTGTGTGTGTGTGTGTGTGTGTGTGTGTGTGTGATATGTGCACAGGTATGCATTGTGGAGGCCTGAAGACAATATATATCACATATATAGAGAGAGATATTCATAGGTACCACAGCATTTATATGGAGATCAGACCACAATTTAATGAAGCGGACTCTCTTTTCCCACAGCTGGACTCCTGGGGATTGAACTCAGGTCAATCAGACTTGGCAGCTGGTGACTTTACCTGTTGAACCATCACACTGGCCCTGTAGAGCAGACTAGGAGGATGACTGAGAACTGGAGACCTTGGGGCCACCAGCGGCACGACGCATTGGGTGTATGGCTCTGGGACACTTCACTGATGTGACAGCTTTGGTCATAGTGTCAGCCTTGAAGCGCGTGAGAAAAGCAAACACCAGAAAGCGCCTCTCTCCGGGACAGGTGCATGGCACCCTTTACCTTCAGATGGGTCCTAGGTTTGAGTCTGTCCTTGGCCCTCAGCTCTTCTCCCCTGAACGTGAAAAGAGTCTTATTCACACTTGCGGCAGCTCTCCTAACCGTGCGACATTTATATCCTTACCCACGGCCCCTCCCCTTGAGCATGTCTGCCCTCAAATAAAAATTGTCAAACATTTTAAATGTTATTAAATTGTCCAGTAAATGGGAATGCCCAAAGAAGTGAGCCAGTCAATCAGGATTATGCCAGAGCTTCAGAAAGACAGGAGGGAACCATTATTAGGTTTCCGGATATTGGACTCCCCTCTCCCACACAGTCTTTATCTAAACCGTCATTTAATTGGCAGCCTTCAGCACTGTCAGAATTGCATTCTGAGCACCTAGAGAAGTTTTCAAACATTCTAGCAATGGTACGGGCTCGGCTCGAAACTACTCAAGGGAAAAGAATGATCCCTTCCCCCGAGAGACAGGGGAAGCCTGAGCGGGTATCACCAGAACCGCTGGAAAGTGACCTGCAGTCAAGCAAAAACCCAACTCAGGCCACAGAAACTCAAGCCAGAGACACCGTCCTGAGGTTTAAGGCACAGAGAGCTGGCCCTGTTGGCTCTTCAGATGCTTCAAGGCTGACAGTTGCAGAAGCTCTCCTAGCAGTACGACATTTATATCCTAACCCACAGTCTCTTCCCCACTGGGAGCAAGAATTGGTCCCTTCTATCTCTGTGCTCCTGTCTGCTATAAGTATTTCTGAAACCTCCAATGTACTTTGGTCTGTGGGAGAGTCAGCTCTCGGGCCAGCGCACATCCTTTTGACCAGATTCTGGGCTGGAGGAAACTTGTTTTTCCTTCATCGCTCCAGACTCTACCGTTCATTAAGTCCCTCTGGCTGTTCAGCGTCAAAAGTCCTCTATGGTCTGTGTCCTTCCCTCTTCTCCTTCTGGGAGTCTTGCGAAGGACACCTTAGGAGCCTCATCTTGGATTCCCCCCACAAAGTCACAGCCTGCTAATTAACACTTGGTGTTGCTCTGTTGCTTATCCAGGGTTCAATTAGTGGAGCCTTTACCTAGCATGTTCAAGCCCCTGGGTCCTGTCCCCAGCAACGTGTCAAAACCAGGAAGTGACTGTGATCTCAGTACCCAGGAGGTCTCACAGAAACCTCCCCGACCCTCTGGCTTTTACAATCTTTCTGTTCCCCTCTTCTAAAAATGTTCCCTGCCCCTTAGGTACAGGGAGTTGTTTTGCAGATGTAACCATTGGGACTGGGTTACATAACTTTACCCTTTGGTTGTGGTTTTCTGTAGTGGTTGCGATCCGTTGCCAAGAGAAGTTTCCTTGATGAGGGATGGGGGCTACACTGATCTATGGATATAGAGACAAGTATTTGGAATGTAGTCAGGATTGTGCTGGTTCAGGAAAATGGTTGCTGTGTTCTCCCCCACCATCCACGCTTTCACTAGCGTTGGGTTACCTGGCAAGGCTTCCAGTAGTGGGCATGGTACTTCCTCGTTGAACCTCTGTTGGTTACTGCCAAGGTGGGTGCGTGTTACTACTGTGCTCCCCGGGTTGTTGCACCATGCTGGCTGTTGTTGTAGTTCATGGTTGTCATGGCTGGGTTGGCTCCCTTCTTTTGGAAGATTTCATGGTGCCTTTTGATCCTCAGGATGGAGCTACTTGGCTCAGTTCAAGCTTAGAGACCTCTGGGTCCTGTGCCTGAAGTGCATGGTCTTTAGCAATGCAAACTTATCTTCAATCTCTGGGGCGGGGTGGGACAGCCAAGAGCAATACTGACAGTCCGTAATGTGTTAGGAGCCTCTTGGACAACCTTGCATTTTGTAGACCAGGCTGGCCTCGAACTCAGAAATCTGCCTGCCTTTGCCTCCCAAGTGCTGGGAGTAAAGGAATGTGCCACCACTGTCCGGCTTTTTTATATTTTTTATATTTTGAAAAAAATTATTTATTTTGTGTACACAAATAGCTTGGTAGCTGTCTTCAGACACACCAGAAGAGGGCACTAGATGCCATAACAGATGGTTATGAGCCATCATGTGGTTGCTGGGACTTGAACTCGGGACCTCTGGAAGAACCACTGAGCCATCTCTACATTTTAAAGACTTTTTTTTTTCTCAGCTTTATTAAATGGGCTTCTCTCATTTGGAACCCACCATCATGGAATAGATCTTGGATTCCAACTGAAACTCACGGAAGGCCAGGTGTCCTTCAGAGACTGTCAATTATAGGGGGATAGGGGAGGTAAAGGGCTTTAAAAATCAGCTCTTTTAATTAGAAAACAAAAAACAAAAACAAAACAAAACAAAACAACAACAAAAAGCAGAATTCTAGATTAGAGCAAATGAGTGACAAGGACTTGCCAATCATTGTCAGAAGTTTCCTTCATTGGTTTGTTTTCCAAAATCTGTGGCTGTCCCACAAGCTCACCCATCACAAGCTAAATATGGATCGTAATGACAGCATAGGGAGATCTTCAATGACTCAAGGTAGAGTGGCAGCAAGCACTTCAAGCCACGTGGATGGTTTTCTGAGGCTGTCAATCAGGAAGAAGTAGAAGGAGCACTGGGGCTCAGGTAACCAAGCTCCGCCCATCTTGCCATCAATAGAAAGCTCACGTACCATCCTGGCCCGAGCGAGAAAAATGCCCTCTGAAAGTGGCCAGAAGACTTGATACTTTCCGGTGACTGACTGTGGCCTGGGTGTCACCCGTGACAGTCCACAGTGGCAAGCCAGCGATGCTTCTCCGGAGCACTGGAGTCTGCAGAGAAATGGAGCACTGACTTCACACCCCAGTGTCTTCTCTGCAGAACCAGAGGTCTCCTTGGAAGACACGGTGACTTTAGCGAGTTTCCAGTGTACCTGGTGGCCATGACAGGCTGAGGAAGGTAGCTACAATAGGCCACCCCTGAAAGTTGCAGCTTACAAATCAAAAGGTAAAACTTGGGGCCTTCAAGAAGACAACGGACCCCAATGGCATTCTTCTGAGTAGACAAAGCTGGCCCTTCCTCAACTCTCAAGTCAGATCCCATCTTCCCTTCTGTGCCTCCCTGGACTAAGCCAGCACCTTGCAGAACCCTGCTTCTAGCAGCCTGGCCCGTGGTCAATACCAACAGCCTATCCCAAACACCAAGACCAAGGCTGGCCTTACTGGGACACTACTTCATCTTGTTCCTTCGAAAGGTACGATGGGACCGGTTAAACCCAGTGGCCTCCCTGGCACTCCCTGTGTTAGCCCTGTTCTTGCCCTCCCCGAGTCTTGTTCTCCTAACAGACTTGAGAAAATGTACAGTGAACTCTTCCGTCTGAAGCTAGCCAGAAAGCAATTAATGATGAGACATACACCGTCAATACACTCTCCCAATTAAATGACAGCTCTGTGGAGTCAGGAGGCCTGGACTCAACTCTCGGTTCTGCGACTGGACACTGTAAAAGAAAAGGTCCCTGGGGGTCAGTTTTCTTAACCGCACAATGCCCATCCCAGTCTCCTGGGCTCTGAGTGAGAGAAGATGAAGATGCTAAACCCTGAGCGCGTCCAGAAGCCTGCGCTGTGCAATGGAGCCAGTTATCATCAGGGCTTGAACTCAGAGGCTTAAACTCACAAATTGTATATGAGCACATAGCTGGGTACTGGACATAGATACGTGGTCCCCTATGAATACTGATTTGGTATGTGAGCATTTATGGAGTACCGTGTGTGTGTGTGTGTGTGTGTGTGTGTGTGTGTGTGGTGTGTGTGTGTGTATGGTGTGTGTGTGTGTGTGTGTGTGTGGTGTGTTTGTTACAACACCAAAGAAGGTGCTGATTTTAGACTGACCATCAAAGAAAAATTAAAGTCCTATCCTTGAGGGAACAGCTCAAGCTGCCAGTGTCTCTCCCATGTAACACAAAGCTCCCGTCACAACAAGCCTACTCTCTACCAGCAGGTCTCTAACGAGTGTATCTTCTCCTAGTTTCAAAACCCTGCACACGTAACCATCCATAAGATAAGACTCAATACCACCGAAAAGCCCACAAAATGCCTCTCGGCTTCTTCTTGCCTTTTCTACCCTTTTCTCCTAGATTTACAGCTTTAATTGCTCCTGAACTTGTCCCTCTGGGCAGACCCCTAGCTTGAGTTCCTCTTGTGCCTTACTTGGAGGGTATCTGGGCCACTCCACATACTCGGAACTGTAGTATCGTGTAAAGCAGCCCTGAGTAGGTAACTTCTCTAGTGCCTCAGAGAAGAGGCACCCTCGACAGGGCAGAGAGGGGCGGAGAGCAAACGGGAGTACAGAGCTGACTTTGTGGAGTCAATATGGGGAAGATGAGAGGGACGCAGATGCAGAGAAGTGGTAAGTCGAACCTCTTCATCCCCGAGAGAACGTCTTGGGGGTGGGGGTGGGGCAAGATAATCCAGCACCAAAGTTGCCCAGCAGGGGTTGTACTAAAAAAAGGCCAAGTGGTCAGGTTAATAAGGCTTTTAGGATTCCTCATGCCAAGCCTGCTGTGCTCGGCCCTCTCCGAACATCAATTATAAGAGCGTAAAACTTTGTGGACCGGAGAAAGGGCACCAAGTTCATGGCACTACCAGGATCTGATGAATCTTCATCCGCCCCCTCTGGACCTCCCAAGTTCTTACTGCTTGCTTCCAGCTGCTCTCTACTTCCTGGTAAACACCTCACAACTCTGCCTTAGTGAACAGGACCCATTTATTCATGCTTCCCTCAATACAGCAAAAGGAAAAATTCAGCCTAGCACGTCCCCTTATTGCAAAGTTCAGCAGGCTTTAATTCCCAAGAATTAAAAAGCTACAGTACTAAATCTCACTGTCTCCCCCTCAAAGATGGTTACTTTCTGCGTCATCTTGTGCAGCAGACTGGGGATCCAGATGGGCTTTCTCAGGATGCACCGGGTAATCAAGCTTCAGTTTCTTAATACATGAGTGAGTGGTTAGGACACTGGTTCTTAACCTGGGGTTTGTGACCCCTTCAGGGATATAATAGCCTTTCTCAGGGGTCACATATCAGATATCCTGCATAACAGATATCTATATTATGATTCATAATAGTAGCAAAATAACAGTTGTGAAGTAGCAATGGAAATAACTTTATGGCTGGTGTCACCACAACACGGGGAACTGTATTAAAGGGTCACAGCATTAGGAAGGTTGGGAGCCACTGGGCTTGGAGCTCTGCTCAGTTCCCACCTGGAGGGTGCCAGGCAGGCACTGGCTAAGGTTTTTCACAGACTCCAGCTAATCCTCCGGAAAAAGGAGATTAAACTGCCCTCCTATGTTTCAGATACAAAGACAGATAGTAAGCAGAGAGTCACAGGATTCTCTGAAGAACAAGGAAGAGTGAAGTTGAGTCAAATCCTGGCTACTTGGTGGCTCCCCTCTGGCCTGCAATTGTTTTGCCTCTCCTTTCCTTTTTCTTCCTGCCCTCCTCTCTTCTACCACAGAATTCTCCCTTCCTACCACTGCCTCCATGCCTTAGCCTGTCACTTGTTACTAAGTTCCTGTGTGCCCCGGACTGACCAGTCACTGTATGGATTCCCCCAAAGTAGCCTGGCATCCCTGCCCTGTGCCACATGTGCCCGATCCCCATCATCTGACTGGATGTCCCACAGAGGACCAGTGGACACTCTTCCTGCCAAGCCTGGATTTTCCTCCTTCACCGCCTTCTTGCTTCCTTCCTTCCTTCTTCCCTACCTAAGAGTTTCTCCACTCCTGGTGTTCCGACTTTTCTATTTGAACTTTGTAACACATACCTGTTCATCTACCCATTATAAACATACACATATCTTCCCCTCCGTTCATCTGTCACATATAATATCCATCTTTCCTTCCTTCCATCCATCTATTCATCATACATACACACATACATACATATCCAACCATCCACCTACCCCAGCTACCAACCACTGTCTTCCGTCCATCCATTTCTTCATCCAACCATTGAGCCACCCAGCCATCTAGGAATCCAAGCCAGTCACCAGGAACCCATCAGCCCGTCATATCTATGCACCCATCTCTCCATCCCCCAGCTCATTTCATAAGGTTCTAAGCTTGGACTTGCTCTGACCTTGGGCAGGTGACTTTACTTCTCCAATCTTCCATCACTTCACTTATAGCACAAGAAAATGGAAAAGAACAGCATATAAAATGGTTGTCAGGATTGCATGCAAGAACGGACATAAAGAAACACAATTTAAAGCGGTACCTACTATATATTTACTCCGAGGATAATTTTCATCCACTTAATCGACCTTCAAACACTGGGCTGGACTCTTCCCTTTCCCCTTCCTCCCCTTCTCATTAAGCACCAAGACTCTGAAATCAGACTTGGCCTTTTCTGTGACCTTTATTAGCTTGTAAGTTACAATCTTGCCTCATTTCTCTCCTGATCCAGTACAGCTCCCACCCTGCCCCCAGATTCATTTTTTTTTTTTTTTGGAAGGATTGCTCTCTATTATAGTACCCTCTTTCCCCAAATCCCTGAGGGGGTCAGGATTGATAAAACACTGTTGTAGAGATGATTGAGAGATTTTTCCTTCATTTTCTTTTTCATTTTCTTCTTTACCTTTTCATTTCCTTATCTTTTCATTAGGAATTTAATACAAACACATTGGTAGAGATTTATAAACTAAGGGGCGGAAGGGGATTGCACAGAATCTCGCTATGATAGCGAGCAAATCTGCAGATAAGAGATTGAAATTCTTCCTCTCCCATAGGACAAGGCCTGTAGTGTTAAGAGGATCCAGCAGTACAAACCATCTCATGCCTGATGTTCATTTCTCACTTATATGGTATTTCTCTTGTTATCACCTTCATAGTTATCATCTTTAATGGCTGTGTAATATTCCATTGAGCTGCTTAACCAATTTCCATTTGCTAGAAAGTTAGCCTATTTGTAAGACATTTAGAGCACCAGGCACAGGCAACCACTCAATAAAGTTTGGCTATTACTACTATTTCCAATTTGAGCTATCACATATAATATATAGAAATATTTTATTTTGCACGGCTTCTTTCATACTTAGCTGTTTCCTTAATACTTAAACAAAGATTACTGGCCCAGAGGGCACTGCCGATTTTGTACTGTTTGATTCCAACTCTAGCAGACACCGCTACATCCCTCCCACACCCACCCACACTTCTTCTGGCCTTTTCACAGATGGCTTGATCAACCATTAACTACAGGGGATGTAGACCTCTGTTATAAGACCTTTCCACAGACAACTGACTATCTATCCATGGCAGAGTACTGATGAGAGACTGAAGAAATTCTTCCATTCAATGCTTTGGCCTGGCCAACCATGATACGGGATAAGGGGTTACTTACAAGAGTGTGGGTGATCGAAGGCAGCTCCATCACTGAACAGCCCACCCTAACATGGGTGGGGACTCATGAAAGCTGGACCCCTGGAGGCCCCTGCTTTCCTTGAGGGCTTCTCTAGAAGGCTCTTCTCCATAGCGACTGCTTGTTGCTAATATAAGTTTGGACAAGGTCTCTCTGTGGGTCTTGTAAGTTTTGGGGTTTCTGGGCCTTCTAAGTTTCCCCCAAGTTCTTGAGTATTCTAGGTCTCCCTCCATTTTCAAAATAAAAAAAAAATGTATTTCAGGTTAGAGGAAATCACTAACAACCTCATGGCTCAGTGTTGTCTCTGAGCCTAGTGCCCATCGAGCTGTGCTTGAGTCTCAGAATTGATGACATCTGGGGCAGTTTTCAAACAATGTCAATTCAGACCTGAGACATCAAGGCTAGAGGCCACATGTCCTTAAGGTGTGATGCTTACTGAGGATGCTGTACTCCTGCTCCCAATGGTTCCCAGGAGACTTAAGCCCCAGGCCCCTCAGTAGTAACGGGCTAAATAACAGAACCCTGGGGTCATTGGTTCTCTTTCCTCCCTGCCCCTTGAGTGCCTCCCCACACGGTTCCGTTGAGCTCAAGCCCTCCACAAATTGCTTTGGGGAAAACTCAAACTACAGCAACACAAGTTGCAAAACCATCCAGTCTGTTCCATATTAGAAACAACTTGGATTATTTTTTGAGGTCTCACTGATCCTCAGATCAGTAGATATATACGGTAGAATACCCCAGCAGTAATACTGGCTGGGCGTCACTGCCCTTGCTTTATAGGCTTCCTAACAGGGGTACAACCCATGTGAGCCACTTGAAGATGGCCATCCAGGTCCACAGTGGCAGGTCTGGGATTCAAACCATAATTCTGCCTTCTCCCCAAGATTCAACAGGGTCTCTGGCTGTCCTGGAGACTGGGCCCCTTGAGCAGCCAGAAATCTGCCTGCCTCTGCCTCCTAAGTGCTGGGATTAAAGGACCCTGGCTGGGCCCTGGACTCTTAATGGCTATGCTGTCCTGCCAGGCACTTCTGGAAGCAATCAAAAGTCTTGTGGCTAAAATAACAGCAATACTATTAATAGTGATCACCCCGTTGTACCGATCCAGTGCCACCACCCTGCATTTGCACTGACCGGCTCTCAGAACTGTCTCCATTGCCTCCTGAACATGCTATGAGTATTTCCACATTGAATCTGGACTTACATTTCTCTCAAGCTCATAAATTCTCTTGGCTAGATTCTATTTCTTCCACTGTGGACTTGATCTCTTACCATTTTTACCTCCTTCCAACCATCCCTGTGACTAACACGCAGAATTCCTCTCTGCTGCTTCTAGAAGGAAAGCGTTAAGAGATACCTCATAGTGACAACCAGAAGCACCCAGAATTGATCAGGCATCATTCAAGCCAGAAACACCACTTCTCTGTGTTCTTCTTTGACTTCCTGTAACTTCCTCCTCCTCTTCCTACTGCCTAGACCTCAACTGTCTTCCATGTCTTCATCTCCAAGTGCTTAAAACTTCAGAGAGACCATCTCAAGCTTGAAAATGAAAGCCATTGAGTGTGGCCTAAGCACAAAGGTTGTGTGGAGGGCTCAGTTCTAACTTCTCTCATTCGCTCTGATTAAATGTCAGGGTTTGTGACGTCATTGGTCAACTGGTCAACAACTTTGTCTATTGGAGATGCAAATATTTTTTAATCCCATAGTGCAGAGACCCTAAAGACAGCATCATATTTCACACTAATCACTTTCGTCCCAACTTTGCAATCTTACCCTAGCATCCCTCTGTCTGATTCTTCATAATCAGTCACCCGTGCTCCCTAAACACTCTTTGGCATCATCAAAGCATCTTCCTTGTTTCCTCACAGGTGAATGAGGCCCAGAGAACACACTTGTCCTCTGAAACCTCAACCACAGACGGCAGTCGGCTGCCAGGTGTCTTTTCACAGATCCAACTTTAGATGCTGGCCTCTACTGATCACGGGGTGGGGAAAGATGAAAGGTCCCCGTTCTTGTTGGACATGGAGGAAGCTGTGCTTTGGGGCTGGTGTGAAGAATCGGCTGACTGTAATTTGGGTTGCAATGAACAATCTCATGGGGGCTGTCCCTTATTAATGGAGGGTGCTGAACAACATCTTCATCTTTGGCTTGCCACTGGTGAGCAGCATCCCACTCCTCCACTGTACAAGTGCCTGGGGTGGAGCAGTTGCCCCCTGTGACCTCACTTCATATGCCTTCAAGATGTCAAGAGCATCTGCGAGCGTTGACAATGACACCCAAAGGGTTCTTCTGGGCGGGCTCACAAAACCCAAAGACATTCTAAAAGCTTCTTCCATTTTCCAAACCTCTACCGACACAGAGCTCTGGCTCCACCCCCAGTGGCTCAATTCAGACCAGAGACTGTTTCTGAGGCTCTCGGGTGGTTCTGAACTAAGAAGAGATCTCTAGAGGCCCATATCTAAGATGCTGGCCATTTGCTTGCCACTGTGTGTGCTATGACTGACTCTCCTCAGAGAGTTCCTTACATGTGCAGTTAAGTCTCGGAAATGCCCATTTTTTAAAGCGCTGACCTCTACCTGGCTTACTTCTTTGGGCCACTGCAGGATTTCCCAAAACAGATGATGCAACTGTATTCTCTACAACACTTATTAGCCCTCTTGTGGACCCAGTGTCTCTTCAAAGCATACTATGTGGTGGTACGTCAAGAAAGCTGACCAATGAGAACAGAGTCAACCCTTCACATGGCTTTACTTATTCTCAGGAATATTTAAGAACTAGAGAAAGAGAGAATTGGAGAGATGGCTCAGCAACAAAGATGGCTGACCTTCCAGAGGACCTAGGTTTGATTCTCAGTACCCACGTGACAGGTAGCAACCATCTGTAACTCTAGTTCCAGAAGATCTGATGCCCTCTTATGCCTCCATTGGGACCAGGCAAGCATGTGGTACGCAGACAGACATGCAGGCAAAATGCCTGTATACATAAAATAAAAATAAAATACATATTTAAAAAAAAAAAGAAGTAGGGAAAGAGGCTGGAGAGGTGGCTCAGTGAAAAAGACACACATACACACCAAACTAGGCAAAGTTAATAGGCTCCATCACAAGCTGTCCCGTGCTCTGAAGTTGTATGTCCCCAGGCATTAGTGCCCAGTCCAACTACACCTGTTCCTTAAAGCTGCAGACCCAGGAAGGCACAGATAGCCCCCAAGCTTTGCCTTTGCAAAGCCATACATGACAACACTGACCTGAGCCTGGCCAGGAGACCAGCCCTCGGCTGCCCTTTCTGAGCACAGCTAGCAATTCAATCACTGAGTACTTTTTTTTTTTTTTTTTTTTTTTTTTTTTTTTTTTTTTTGGTTTTTCGAGACAGGGTTTCTCTGTATAGCCCTTGGCTGTCCTTGAACTCACTTTGTAGACCAGGCTGGCCTCAAACTCAGAGATCTGCCTGCCTCTACCTCCCAAGTGCTGGGATTAAAGGTGTGTGCCACCACACCTGGCCAGTCACTGAGTACTTAAACACACACACACACACACACACACACACACACACACAAAGAGCTAACCTATCTGTGAGGGCAAAGGAAGCATCTTCAGAGTGTGGGGGTCTGGGACTTTCCGACGGTGGTGTCCTTAAGTGGAAAAGCAAGAGGTACTGGCTGACACAAGCCCTACCCCATGAGGCTTAGACCCCCTCCCCATCACTGCCCAGTCTGTCAGAGTCTTTGATTGACACAAGGCCATGGCTCATGCTGATTTGGGTAAATCCTAAATCCTTCCAGAACATGGTATCAACTTGAGCATAATTCCAGTCATAGCACACCAACTAAGTCCATGCCTCTCGCTTCTTCTTGCTCCCATGGAAGGGAGGTCCCCCCTGCCCCCCCCCCCAGAATTGGAACAGGGCATATCCAGACACTAAATTCTCAGCATAAAGGAGATTTATTACCCAAGAGGGGCAATCAGTGAGCAGTGTGTGTGTTAGTGTTGGTTGGGGGTGCTACAAAGGCAGCAACAGCAGCAACTGCAATCAAAAAAGGCAAAAGAAGGTGTTCCTGCAGCAGTGGGGTTTTAAGAGGGAAAGTTAGGGAGCCTGTGCTAGGGTTGAGTTGGTAAATCCTGATCAGATGTGTTAGCCAAATCATGAATTTTGACTGTTGAACCTTGGTGTTTGGTCTCAGGAATGAGTCAGTGACCAAATAATTTACTTGGGGCTAGCTTTAAGAATATAATCTAACGGTTCTTAGCAAGGATGAGAAGGGCAACGGACAAAACCTTTTAGCACCACGTTTAGCATGCTTGGGCCTGCTAGAGCCCTCCACTCCGCCCCGCTCTTCCTGAGCTGCCCAGGGGTGAGGAAACTCTTTCTCCTCCAAGTGTCCTGTCAGCCCCTTAGACAGGGAGCCTGAGCTGGGCTAACAACCCAGTAGGTGAAGAGGATCCTTAAAGCACTTTACAAGTCAGCAAAAGAAAAGTGGAGAGCCCTGGCTTTGTTCCTAATGGGCTCCGGTTACCTGCCGCTCTGGGCCATACAGGTGACTTTAATTGGATGAATCCATGGGAAAAAAATCCGTGCTGCCAGCAAACGTGAGATGCAGGCCCAGACTACCTAGTTCTCTATCTTGGTGCTGCACCTTGCCAGCACACCATCTTTCTCTCTAGTGGAAGGGACAGGAAAGTGCAGTGGTTAGTTTCCAAAGTCAACTGGATTTAGAGTCACCAGGGAAAGACACTACTGCGTCAGCCCGTGACATGGGGTGGCCACCATCTTATGGACTGCACTGGGCTCCAGGACTGAGCAAAAAGACGAAAGCACACTGAACAAACCCCGGCATTCGTTTCTCCGGGCTTGCTGACTGTGGATGCCACGTGACCTGCGTCCTCCCGCTCCGCTCCTGGTGCCAAGACACCTCGCAGCAACAGACTGTGCCTGTGAACCGGATCAAAATAATCCCTTCCTCCCTCAAGTTACCTCTTGGCAGGTGTTTGGCGCCAGTAATGAGGGAGGGCGGCGAGTCCAGTCATTTTCTGCAGCAGCCAAGTTCGTGGATGTAAAGATGCAATGGGACCATTCATGGTGCGTGCCTGCAGCAAAGGTCCTGTATGCGGGCACCAAGCACCCAGAGCCCTGTACCCGGACTGCCCTGACCCAGAGCTGCTTGGTTTTCTGTCTAATCACACTTCACTGAGACACAATTAATATGACATGATTTGTGTCAAAAATATACCTTCCTGTGGGCTTAGGTAATATGTTCATAGCACTGGTGGGCGTGGATCACCCCTACTATCGCATTTCAAAACATTCCTAGCATCCCAAAGAAACACCCATACCCTCAAAGTCCCTTCCTCTGGCCCCTCCCAAGCCGTAGGCAACCACTAACCTGTTTTCTGTTTCTGTGGATTTTCCTGCCCTTAACAGTTCCTTCCATTGCATAGACCCATATGACATGTGGCCTTTTGTGTTTGAGACTGAGTTTGAGTCTCCACCCCAAAGCTGGGTGACCTTTATCGGGCCTCTGGGGTCCTTCCCCATATGGCCAATGGAATCAGAGTGGATTCTTCATTACAAAGACTTGGTAAGCCAATCCATTCAAAGCTCTGGAGACAGTCCTTCATCGGCAACACCACACAGAAAGGACTCCTCACCTAAAGTCAACACCACACAGACAGCCACTATTTTGCTGCTGTTATTTCTGTCTTTGCAGCTCTCCTGCCCTTACTGAAAGGCTGACTGGGATAAAAAGATAAAAATAAAAATAAGGTGCATACCCAGGGGTGGAAGGTATGGCCAGGAGCCCAGCTTAAATGAATGCAAGGAGTCTCATCATACACACATTTAACAATCACAAATCCAGTTCTTTCAACGGGGGCAGGGGGGGAAGACAGAAGGAAAAAGAACAATGTCACTACTGCAATTAAGTGTTGTGAAATTATATCTTGCCTGTATTCTTTGTTATGCGCTGTACATGGCTGCATGCATTATACATTTTTTTTTCCCATATTGATTACAGCACAGGCTTGCATACACAAAACCACGCACACTGCACTTTAATGGGCAACTTCAAAGATTTCAAGGTTAATGACAACTCTGTGTTTGCTTTAAACCCTGACTTTATAACCCAACCTCTGAGTAAAATTCAACTCCATTGTATGTCAACAATGCCAATTTAGAATTATTCCAGATGAATTAAATCAACAATAACAACGTGGAATCTCTCTAGATGAATTCAACCAACCAACCCACAGTCCAGAGCTGGATGTGAGGCTGCAATTGACTCCGATTGTTCAGCATCCATCCAGGGAGCACCAATTCTGTTCTCCACAAACTCACAGCATCACAGGGCTCAGAGGGTGGCAGAAGCAAGTTAAGCAAACCTGGGAGTATAGTAATCTGTTACCCAGGAGCTAACGATAGGAGAGGCAGGAACTGTATATAATCTCTCTCTCTCTCTCTCTCTCTCTCTCTCTCTCTCTCTCTCTGTGTGTGTGTGTGTGTGTGTGTGTGTGTGTGTGTCTTTGTCTATCTCTGTCTCTCTGTTTCTGCCTCTATTTCTATCTGTCCGTCTCTCTTTGTCTTTCTAGTTCTCTGTCTCTGCCTCTCTGTCCCTCTTTCTCTCTCTCTCCCTCTATGTATACGAATGTGTATGTCTGTCTCTGTGTCTCTCTGTTTCTCTTCCTATCTCTCTGACTGTCTCTTTCTGCCTCCCCCTCTCTGTCTCTTCCTCTCCATCTCTCTATCTCTGTCTCTGTCTCTGTCTCTGTCTCTCTCTCTCTCTCCTGCTTTATCATACTTCAAAGCACTCACTGCCACATGATGGACAGCCTATGTATCCCTGCTCAGTTTTGTCACTGTGACTATTCACTGAAAGACATCTGGTCTACCTTCCTCACTTCTGCATTCCCAAGACCTTCTAGGGGGTTACACCCTTAGCAGGTGTTTGACAGTGATGACTTACTGAATGAGTAGGTGAGGGTCATTTCTTTCAGATTCCTTATTTTCCTCCCATCTGATGCCCTACAGACAACTGCAGTTCACTCCTCTCATCTCAACTTGCTTACTTATGAATTACCTCAAAGGAGTGGGGAAATGTTCTATATCAAAAAACGAGGCTAAGGTAGCAATCCAGGGCATTCACAGAGTGTGACCACCTAACGGGGAACGGAGTATACAGAGATGCTTGCTCACCCCAAATCAGAAGGCTCAACAGAATGCTCATCAAATGAGGATATGCTTCTGTTGACAAAGCTCAGTAAGAGGGCCAGAGTTGGGATCCCTAGAACCACATAAAAGCCAAGCAGGTGTGGCCACCTCTTGTCATAATCCCTGCACTCCAGAGGCAGAGATGGGGTCCCTAGGGCAAGCTAGCCAGCTAGATAGGCCAGAATCGGTGAACTCTGACTTCAGAAAGAGACCCTGCCTAAAAGGGGAGAATGGTCAAAGAAGACACCTTCAGGCATCTGCATGCGCACACGTTTCCATACACAGACAAATATGCATATACAGCCATGTCCCCACTCACATGTAAACATGCATACACACACTCACAACAACCAAAATAAAATAAATAGAGATAAAAATCTTAAAAAGAAATGTCCAGGGCTGGTGAGATGGCTCAGTGGGTAAGAGCACCCGACTGCTCTTCCGAAGGTCCAGAGTTCAAATCCCAGCAACCACATGGTGGCTCACAACCATCCGTAACAAGATCTGACGCCCTCTTCTGGAGTGTCTGAAGACAGCTACAGTGTACTTACATATAATAAATAAATAAATCTAAAAAAAAAAAAAAAAAAAAAGAAATGTCCATTACCACGGTCCTTTCTTCCATCACTGGCTGTATTGGGGGGTGGGGAGTGGGGTGTCCCTGGGACTCCTGACAATGGCAAATGGGATACCATATACTTATACCAGGGTCCCAGACCAACAGTCCCCACACCTGCATGCCTCTCCATTCTTCTGCTCAGGAACCTCCCAAACCATGGAGGCTCATCAGAGAGGCAAAGGCTCCAGAGAACTACAGCGGAGTGNGGGGGGGGGGGCACCAGGAAGAGAGCACCAGCAGAAGGTGGGCACAGGTGGGCACAGGTGACATCTACCTGTCTGTCAGTCTTTCAGATGGGTGATTCAAATCTTCCATAGTCTTCCTGTGCAGACTCCAGCAACCATGAGCTCGCTTCCCACAACAGGATCAGACCAATGCAGCAGTCAACACTGGTTTAGTGGCATTCCATCACTGGGTCTCTACTCATCCACTTCTGAGCCCTGGGTCACCTTTCAGATTAGTCCTTGGCACCCAAGCTTGTATCTCTCCATTGTTATTTGGGAGAACTCAAACCAAGACACTGACTGAGTTAACACTCCCATGCATTTGAATAACAAGGAAGCTTTAAGGGTAATACAGCCCCACCCCCAGCCCCCATAACCAATGAGAGCTAAATTCAAACCTGTCTTAAAGCTGCTCTGGAAACTTACCATGGACTTTCATTGGGGCCTATGACTTAGCAGTGGAATTCTGTATAAAGGAGAAGCTGGGGAGGGGGGTGGGGTGGAGGTGGAAGTCTGTTTCCTTGCCAGCAATCATGACCATAATCACTTATAAGTATCTTTACCACTTATCAGGCCTCCCTGGAGCTCCAAATCCATGAGTGTATGTGTGTGTGCACCAGCAAACATGTAAGTAACCTGTTTGTATAGGCTCATGTACATCTATGTGTATGTATGCAGAAGCTACCTGCCTTTCCTCGGGTATTATCCACCTTGGCGTTCATTGGGGTTCTCATCTGGTTTTGAGACAGAATCTCATGAGGTAGTCCTGGCTGGCCCAGCCCTCACTATGTAGGCCAAGCTGGTCTTGATCTTACAGAGAGATCCATTTTATAGATGAGACCACTGAGGCTCCTTTGCTAAAGGTTGCACTGTGAATGAGATGAAGACTTGAAATCACTTCCCAGTTCATGGCGCGTGGGAGTCAGTTAATAATAGCTTCCGAGACAGCCATTGTGATGTTTTAGGGAACTTACAGGTTGGTAGGTGGAAACCACCCACGGTGGGAGTATTTACACTACAGAAATGGTCAAATAGTGCAAACCACATGGTTCAGGTCTTTTTTGAAAGAGGGAAAGAAAGAGCGATCCAGTTGTTAGGCATCTGGCAGAGCCCCATTGCCTGGCACCCAGTTGGATAGTCTTATCCTGTGCACAGAACATGGAAGTTACTGCCGACACACCTTACTCTGGAAGACAGGCTTGTTAGCATTCGTCAAATGACGCTGGAAGTGGGAGATCATTATTTGCTCCATGTTAGAAATATTTCTAGCACTGCTTATTGAGTGTTCACAAAACCATTAAAAAGCTTGGCAAGGCTCCTCTCGAATATCTTTTGCATGAAAAGTCTCGGAGATTGGTTAATTGCAGAGGCTTTACCTGCGTCACTCCAATCAAGGACATACACAGGCTCCTATGGTGACACTGCAGGCCCGCCCCATGAGTGCCCTGAACCACTTATCTCAAATGTCTTGTCCCCTCTCCTCTAGATGCCTACCCTCCATGAACTCAGGCCCACAATACCCTCTCCCGGCCACATCCCCCTCCAGACATCTGCTATCCTGATGCTGGATGACCTTCTGGAAGTGGGAATCAAACTGTGCCACTCCTTGTGATCTACAGAGCTGCCCACCACTTGGAAACAAACACTGAAACTCTTGAAGTGACCAACAAAGGCCCAAGGACTTACCGCCTCTTGGCCACACCCCTTCCCCTTCTGCACAGAGGCATTACCCAGTCTGTGCCTTCCTCCTGGAATGCCTCTCCCATGCTCACCTTCTCCTAGGCTTCGGTACACTTACTTCCTCCTGAAGCTTTGCGCTCCGTCGCAAGGCTGTCAGAGAAGTCTCCTAGACCTTGTATCTGGGTCTGATGCCTTCCTGACTTTCATTATCCATCTGTTCATCCATTCATGCTTCCTGGGTGCCTACGCTGTGCCGGGCACTGTTGTGAGCCACAGGAATACAGACTTGGATGAATCAGAGGACAGCAATATGTGCCATCATGGGGTGGATACTTCAGCTAGCGGCCAAAGATAAAGAGTGGACAAGCGCAGTACGTGTGGTTCGAAACGTGCCTGTTCAACCTCACACCGCTGTGTTGCCTTCCTCTGTGGTGGTTGTCTTGCTTTTAAATTATTCATTAATTGATATTGATCCCCCCCCCCCGCCAAGCAGAGCCCCCAAGAGAACAGAAACTGAATCGGTCATATTAGCAGCAGGACCTTAAAGACACCACTGTTATATGAAACACAGTCGACTGCCACAGAAATCCTAGATATCTGCGGGCATAGTGGTCCAAAGTGAATTCTCCTGAGAGCAACTTAGTTCAGTCAGTCCTGAGGTCTGAAAGAGAGAGTCCCCGGTGGGTGGTTGAATCCCTCGCCACACACCCCTTTGAAAAGTCTCTATGCACCTAACTTTGCCTGCAATTTTGACTTGAACCAAGGGCCAGCCAACTTCTTCTGCAAAGAGACAGACGGCGCTGAAGGCCAGCCAGCTTTGACTCTGTTGTTAAAGCACAAAGCAGCCCGTAACAATTCTATAAACGAAGGAGGAGTGGCTTCGGTCCAAGAAAACTATTTATAAGAACGAGCTTCAGGCAGGAACCAGCCCACAGGCTATAACTTGTCACCTCTGAGTCAGATGTCCCCAAATGCCTACAGCTCCTGGCACTTGAGGATGAGCTTGCCCAGCCCAGCCCAGCTATGGATCCTACCTCGATTCTAAAGCACACGCCTGAGGAGGACACAGCCGCCATCTCTGTCATGGATCACACAACACAAATGTGACTCTCCCACCTGGAAGCGAGGGAACAGCCTACGGGGACCAGAGGCAGGGATGAAGGCTGCCACCTTCCCTTGCAGGTCTCCAGGCTCTGCAGGAGGGTGAGCTCACTGCTGGCCCTCCCTGGGCATGCGTCAATGCTTCCACCCTCCACCCAGCCCATCTTGTGTTCATCTGGGAGACACGGGGTCTTTGTGCCTCTACAGAAGATGGGTGACACTGGATGGTGTCTTTGAAGTTAGATGTGACATGCCAAAACATGCCTGTTGCTAATGTTAATTTTCAAGAACTTGACTTTGGCCGGCAGTGGGAAAAAAAATCACTTGACTTCTGGATTGTATAGTTATTTTTACCCTCCCTTGGGGGGTGGGGGCTGGAGGTTGTAGCTACGGCAAAGAGTCCTCAGAGGCCTGCTCACTACAATGGGATGAGACACACAGGTTACTGTAATGTTTGTGGAGCCAGAGAACATCTACAGCACTGGCACTGCATTCAGGACCACAGTGAGAATCAAATGTTCAAGACAGATGTGGAACATCACCAGCAGTTTGGGGGTTTGAATGAGAAATAGCCTCCATTGATTGGCTCAGGGGTTGAACACTCGGATCCCACTTGGTGGTGCCCTCTGGGGAGCTGAGGTCCCCTTGCTGAAGAAGTATATCCCTGGGCGGCAGGCTTTGGGTTCATAGCCTTGCCTCACTTCCAGATTGTTCTCTGCTTCGAATTTGCAGTTGAGAATGTGATTTCTCGGCTTCCTGCTCTCTCCCATATCCCCCACACCCCCGCTCCTGAAACATGGGGGATGTGGAGGGTGTAACATATCACAGGTCACATATCATATCTCTAACGTACCAGGGTTCACAGTGACTCAGCACTGCAGGGACACTGTAGGTCTACATGCCACTACTGTGAGTGGAGCCTCGGTCTGGGTACTGTTAATCCCCAAGAACACTGATAATAGTGTCCTGGGGGGAGGAGGGGTGGCCTTGGTGTACCCACACCCACATCCGTGTTTTTCATCCTAGGGATCCAAAAGCCACCTGCTCCTCCCTTTCATCGTCCTCACTACTGTGTGTCACTATTACTATGTGAATGTGTGGCGTGTGTGCACATTTGGGGGGGGGAGTACACACACTTGCGTGCACTTGTTCAGAGTCTACAGGAGAGCATAGGGCGCCCTGCTCCACCACTCCCTGTCGTGTTCCCTTGAGGCAGGTTTTCTCACTGAATTTGGAGGGAGGCTGGTGGCCACCAAGCGCTAGTGATCCTTCTGCCTCCATCTGTCATGGCGCTGGGGGTTTCAGGCACATTGGTTGGGGGGATTTTAAAACCCAAGTCCTGATGCTTGTACAACACACACTCTTACCCACAGGGCCAATATCCCACGCGTGCGCAACTTCCTTTTAAAGTAGTATGTCACTAAGAAGTTATCCACGTTGATTGGACTGAGACTCAGTTTATGACAGCAGAATCATTCAGTCAGTGATGAGTTCAATGATGTGGAATTCCTATAGTGGGCGCTGTGCTGCTTCAGGGAGGGGCTGGGGAAGGTTTCTGGCCAAAAGCAAAGCAGGTTCTGCCCGAAAGGGGCAGTAGGGACTCTGCTCCTGCCAACCAGCACCACTTAGAAAGAGAGCTTACATAGCCAGGGCCACTGAGTTTTCAAGAAATGCAGGGAACCTGGAACATCTTTCAAAGGTGTTGATGTCATGAATTTTAAAAGGTTTGGGCACCAGTTGCTGCCTCCCCCCTCCCACCCTTGGGTTCAAGCAGACCAGGGGCTGCCAGTCTGCAAGCCCTGTCCAGAAGCCAGAGTAGAATCCTTGGGACATATCCCAGGCAGCAGATGGCTGGAGCTCCAGTCTGCTAATCACCCAATCCACCTCCTCCACTGGGTTCTGCCTAGGTGGGGAGATGTCTCTGATGCCAGTTCTCCTCACTGGTCTTAACCCAAGAGAGAAGGAGGTCTCTCACTCTTAACCCAAGGATACAGCCACCATCCCACATCTGTGGTGGCAGAGGAGACGAGCCCTGGAGAATTGTGCTGGCAGCATCCCTCAGGAGGCCAGATTCTCCAAGGCGTCTGGACACCTTGCTGACAGCTAAATGGAAGGAGGGCCCAAGCCTCTGGCTACTTGATTTGATTCTATGGGACTGGTCATTGTGATCGGATGACAGACGAATATTTCCTTCTCCTTTGCAAGAGGTGCTGGGGCACAAGCTGAGACTGGAGACTGGGGGATTCACTCTTCTAGATAGTGTGTCTTGGGGAAAAAAAAAAATTATCTTCTTTCCCAGACGGAATGGTTTCTGCTTCTGCTGCCTGAAGAACACAAGCCAGATTCAACCAAAATCAAAAGGCCAGGAAATGTCCAAACTTCATCACAGTCCAGACTGCATTGTCTACAAAGCCCTTTGAAAATTACTCCTGCGCTCACCCTTCTAGGGAAGGAAGGGTGGAGGAGTAAAGATAGAACAGAGACCACAGCAATAAGATGAAGGGAAGAGAGAAGGAAGAACAGTTGGATGGGGAATGATAGAACCTCCCATCCAGGACAGCGTGTAGCAGAAAATCTGGAATAAAGAGACTTTCTTTCTGAAGGACCCGCTTTGCTTCACAGGAATTCTCCAGAATGAGAACTGCAGGCTCGGGAATTTTGTAAGGCTGTGGATGGAGCCCCCTTCTGGAGAAAAATTTTCACCAGGTACAAAACAAGATCAAACCACACAAAGATGGGCATGTGTACGCACACAATGCGACCGCTGACCGATTTTAGGCCGTTAAGATAATGTGCCTGTCAGCCAGGGAGGAATCGAACGCGCAGCTTTGCCTTTTCCTTGACTTCCACAAAACAGAAGTTACCTGGGCTCCTCGGGTCGCTGTGCTTTTAGACAGAAAGGAAAGATGGGGCTTTGAAGACCTGCGCTCCTCTCCCTTCATCTAGAGAGTTAATTTCAGGTGACCAAATGATGGTCATAGCTGATTATCATAGTCAAGTTCTAGTTCCTGAAGATAGTACCATGGCTGGGTATAATTTTTTTTTGGGGGGGGGGAAGGATGGGTGATTTTACTTTAACACACAAAGGAGCCTTCTAGAAGAGAGGAGGTATCAGAGGAAGATCTGCTAAGAAGACCAGAAGACCTCTGAGGCTTCCGGTGGTGGAATTACATAAATCCAGGTCACTTACTCAGCCTGGCGGTGTATTAAAACTATTTTGGGGTTGGCTAAAAATATTTATAAGAATGTTTAGACATGTGAACTTTTACCACTTTAAATCCTTGGTCCCCTAGAACTTTTGAAACAGTGCGGGCTGCCTTAAGCAGGAGCCACAGGCTGGAGGTACCCTCTCGGGCTCTGAGCCCCTGCCCTCCTCGTAAAGGCTTTGCCAATGAACCAGGCTCTTAAAATAGACCGGGCAGAGTGGCGGCCACATGAGAAGATGTGGAGAGTGGCTTAAAGTCCTGGAAGGCCAGACTCTCTCTGTCAGGGAGAACTTTCCCACTTCAAGCCAACAGCACAGAATCCCAGGGAACACAGGGAGGGACAGTCTCAAGACCTGAGCCACTCCCTAGAAGTTAATTCTTGGGGGATTGCTCATGCATTGTGCGAAGCTGGGCTGGGTGGAAGTGCTCCCTCCCAGGAGTGGGCAATCCCTACCACAGTGGAATTTCTAACTCACACTTCTGCTCATTCGGGTCAGTGCCCAAATTCCAGCTGCTGCTTCCGGGACAGGTTTTCCCAGAACACCCAGGGGGAGAGAAAAAAAGGTCTTCCAGTCCTTATTGTTTAGAACCCCCCACCCCCACCCCACCCCCAGCCTACCTCACCCCCAATGCATGCAAGTGTGGAAGGTGGTGAGTCTGCCAATGAGCAGCCAGAGGCTGATAGCTTCCAAGCTGGGCCCAGTGCCTGCTGTACGTTTGACTGCGTGGAAAAACACACACAGGCTTGCCCTAGCTCCGCGGGGCAGTGAGTAATTCGCTTTCTCACATTGTTTTTGTCTTTCCTCTGTTTCCTTTCTGCCTCAGAAAAGTTTGGGTTGGGCTTGTTGACTCAAAGGCACTGAGACACCCCCCCCCCACACACACACACGTTCATTTTTCTTGAAGGCACAAAGACCCACACCACTATCCCCCTGCATTTAAGCCTCTTGTTGGTGAACTCCCGCAGCACCTTGCACAGGGTGGAGACGATTTCTCCTCCAGGTGCCTCAGCCGGAGAACAACAGTCACTATCTTCATGCAGATGAGCGCTCTGATTATGCAAGACAATCAAAGTGAGAGCTAACCCCCCCACCCCCCCAGGGCTGGCCATTTATTTCCAGTTCAGAAGCAACTGAGTGGGCTTTCAAAGCCACCTTTGCCAGCCAGCCCTGCAGGAGGAGAAGACAGCCCAGTTGCTCTGCAGAGGTGCCCAGTAGGAAACCCCTAAGCCCCCCTGGCAGGCTCTCTGGAGCTCTTCCCCCCCCCCCCGCCCAGTCTGCTTTGCTCATAGAAAAGCATCCGTTTGAATGAGCCCTGGAACCTAATACATACTAAGACAGGAGAACTAGAAACATCCTGGGGAAGGCAGGAGTCCATGCCCCAGATGCCAACCGCTCCCAGAGAGGCGGGACTTGTGAAATACACTGCCTAGGGCTGCCTGTTGCACGCTGCCTGGTTCACTCAGCAGGTCCAAGGCTGCTGATGGTAATAGATTCTTCTACTGTGGAGAGCCTGGAAGCTCAGCTAGGGTGAACAACTTGCCCATGGTGGGTCTACTAGCAGTAGAGGACAGGAAGGATCTGTCTGGATCTTTCTACCCAGGTGTGCTCTGCCCCACCTTGCTAACTTAAGAGGCACACAACCTTCTCTGCCTTAGGGATAGTTCGAGCCCTGGAGAGGTGGGGAGCTGCTTCCAAAGCAACCATGGGATCCTTTGCAGGGCCCTAGAGAATCAGCTAGAAACCCTCTAATAGAAAAGAGCAACAACTGTGTGTACCCCAGGACACTGTGTGTCCACTGACAGAGATGTCAGAAGTCAGGACAGGAGAGCCTGCCCAGCAGGGAGCATCTGACTCTTTCTCACTCGGGGTCCTGGCAGGGTCACACACACACACACACACACACACCCATGGGTCGTTTCTATGGTCATTGCATTTCTGGGGTGCCGGCTCCCCTCCAGCAGCCATCTCCCCTTACAAGGCTTCCTACAGAACCCTGACTTTCTCTCCAGTTTCCCACTTCATGCACAAACCCGTGCCTCTTCCACTGGCACCCAAGAATCCTGCCCAGAAACTCAACACCCATGCCTCAGGCATTCCCGTCCCCCCCCCCCGTCCCTCCCCCCTCCCCGTTCTCTCTGCATGGCCCTGCACTTCTGCAACTACCCACTTGTAGACTGCCAACTCTGGGTCCCAGAGGCTGCCTAAAAGGACAAGGAGGGACCGAGCCAGTATGCCAGTATGCTTCCTGGAGCTTCAGTCCTTAGAGGAGAGCTGGGCGTGCCCCCTCAGCCTCCAGTGCCTCTGGCTTGTCCCCTAAGTATTGCTTTCCTACACCCAAACTTCCAGGGATCCGCGAGCTTCAGCCGGGCTGAAGAAAGCTCCAACATGCCTCTCCTGCTCTCCCAACCCTGCCCTGGCACCGCAAGGATCTGGAGGGTTATCCGCCAGGCAGCTGTAGCCTGGTGAGGAAGCTTGAACTTTTCCTTGTGCTCAGCGCCACCCGCCCGCCCGGGGAAGACAACAGAGGCTGCAGCCTGGGCTCGGGCAGCAGCTCCAGCTGTCTGGACAATGGGGGCCCAAGGGGCTGGGGGTAGTGGGCCTGTGCTATGGAGAAGGGACCGTGCTCAGGCCCCTTTGAGCCTGGAGCTGGAGAGCTGGAAGACCCCAAAGCGGGAGCGGCGGGCGCCTTGCTTTGAAAGACAGCAGCAGCCGGGCTGCGGAGATCCGCTGGCGGGAGGTGCCTTGCAGCTCGCCAGCCGAGCTGGGCGAAGAGAGGACGAGCACCCCGGCAAGTCAGTGATGCCAGCTCCGGCTTCTCCCAGCCCGGAAGCCGGCTGAACTGAATGGCTCTTCCCCCTTCCCACCCCCCACCCCCCAGGCTAAGGCACTGGGCTACGGGGCAAGCACAATCCCAAGGAGTCGCCTCAAAGGAGTGTGTATCCGATGCATAAACCTCTGGAGGAGGCGAACCAAAGTTACCCCACTTGATGTCAGCCAGGATGTCGCCTTTGCTTGCAAAAAGGCTCTGTCCTCCCCAGAATGAGCTTACACACACACACACACACACACACACACACACACACACACACTAGCCGGCAAGAGGAGCCAGGCTCCTCTAGGATCGGAGCTGAGGGTGACCTCGCATCTGAGCTAGCCGGGTCTATCTGCACGGCGGCTAGCAGAAGCCCCGCGACCCTCCGATTGCTCCTGGCCATCACCAAGCAGGGCGATCTGAATGCAGAAATCTGATGGGAGCGCGCTGACTGCGGCTCACATTCCCTACCTGGGACAGCAGGACGCACAGGGTGAGCGGAGTTCTCGGCTGCATCTTGCCCGACTAGAAGAAGCGCCTGGCGGCGTTTGCATTCACACACGCGGCTGCACTGAGCATATTTTCCGTGGGAGCCAGCCTTTGAGGAGAGGCTCTGCCTCGCCAGCCAGCCAACTTCCCAAATAGATCAGCGGCAGCATCGCGAAAGCATTGGGTAGCGGCTGATGACCAGGACCAATGGCTTTACAAGACGGATTCCTTCATAACGCTCCCTCGTTTTGCATGGCAGATAGGGGCGAGCACCTCGCAGGGAGAGAGCCCCCTCCGAGCAAGGAGGCGGCACGTTGGCTTTTTTTTTTTTTTTTACTCCTGGTACCCAGCCTCACAAATCAGGCTGGGCAATGCCAGCTGATTCCACTTTCCCTAAGAACTGGGAAATTGCACCCGGGACCAGCAGCCACTTCTAACACATTGCAAAAAAAAAAAAAAAGATTCTCTTTATTAAAATGTTAATAAGATCCACTTTATTCCCAATAAATCACAAAAAATGACCCCCGAAGCCCCAGCCCTCTATGCCCGCAAAACCTTGCTGGTAGATTTCTTTGGCTTTGTTTTTCGTTCGCCCTCTCCCCCCTCCACCCCCCCACCCGCAAGCCCCCCTCCCTCACTCGCCCCCAAAGTGGCTCAGCCACCGGTGTGGTGTTTGGTGTTTTTCTGCCATCACCACAAATCACAGAGAGGACAGATCAATTCTAGCTTGCAGGAAAAAATCCATCAAGGAGCAATAGATTTTATTAACTGCTCAGGTGAGGGTGGGACTGGCTGACACTCCACAAGCGTGAACCTAGCACCAAAGCCAGGGGCATGGCTTGAGCAAATTCTGTTTTTTTTCTCCCGGTGGATGTGACCTTTCCAAGTCCCTGAGCTATTCCCAAGGGCTTGCAACAGTGCTAGCCATGGCTCAAGGAATCCTAGAGTTGGGGAGTGTTGGAGATTAGAGAAACAGGGACATGTAAGGCGATTCTTCCCTTGCAGAGATCTAAAGCTAAGGCAGTAAAGTCCTTATTTTCGTGCAGCCTTCTTCCTGAGAGGACTTATGGGTTTTACAATAAAAAGGCATTTATCCAACTGAGATAGAAAACTTGGGCCGCAAGAAAAGTTCAGAAAACTAAAAAACGCTAACTTCCAACTACAAGTGATTTGCTATGATTTGGACAAATGAGCTTCCTAGTGGCCAAGGCAATATGAAAAAAAAATGAATGACATCATTTTTTGTTGTAGAAAATGTGTATAAGTAGCAGGGCAGTGGTGGCACATGCCTTTAATGCCAGCACTTGGGAGGCAGAGGCAGGCGGATTTCTGAGTTCGAGGCCAGCCTGGTCTACAGAGTGAGTTACAGGATCTCCAGGACTATACAGAGAAACCCTGTCTCAAAAAAATAAATAAATAAATAAATAAATAAATAAAAATAAAAAAACTAAGAAACAAAAAATAAAAGAAAATTAAAAAAGAAAGTAAAGAAAATATATATAAGTTGCATTCAATACTGGTATCAATGTATCACGTGGCATCTGTTATAGGGAGACACTGAGCAATAGGCTATGTTCTTCCAATGGGTTTCGGAAATATTTCAACTGCCAGCACAGGGTCTGGGATGATGAGACAGTGACTGGTATGTATTAAAGAGCAGATCGCTAAGTCAATCAAGAACTAGCAGAAGGTGAGGACCCCAGAGTCTGGAACTGAACTAAGACTGCTGACATCCCAGCTCTTTATTCAGAGCAAGTTGCTTAGACTCTGTGCCTCCATTTGTCTCCTGGCTAAAACTCCTAAGGTCACACTGCAGATTCAGTGGCACCTCATTGAGTGAGCACCTCACACATTCAAACTGATATGCTTTCTAAAATTGCTCCCTTGTCTGCCCCTCGGCCATAAGGCCACTGCATGTGATTCCCCACCCCCACCCCCAGGGCCTTCGTGACAATGCTTTCATGTCTGGGGCTTGGTTGTTTTAGCCAGCTGCACACACTACAGACAGCAGTGCCATCCAGAGAGCCCACAGACAATACAGAGGAAACTATTGTCTCATCTGTTCTCATCTGATCGCCTAAACAGCGCCACCTGCCCTGAGAATTTCATAAACATGTCCTTTAGTGGATGACATACCATAAAGGATAGTGTGAGAGCCATGTGTATAGAAAACAATGTCCACATTGCTGCTCGGAGTCTACAGAGATCCAAATAAAGACATCTGAAATCTCTCTGTTAGTCTCTATTCCAGGAAAACGGTCAACTGGTTAACCAGGGGCCAGCTACCCTGAGAATAGAGGTTAGCAAATATAGACAAGGAGACAGAAAGGGAGGACAGCTCAGCTCAGAGGATGGGAAATCAAGGTGACAGTGCACTGGTAGAAGAGGAAGGTCTTCCCTTATCTTCATAACAGCTCTGCTCAGGGAAGTAGAAAGGGTCCTAGGTGCCCTTAGTGACAGATGGTGTCCTGCCTTTATACTTTGGTCAGCCTTCAAGCGCTCACCCCAATCCATCATCCTTAGTGTCTCTCGCAAAATGTATCTAGTCTTCCGCCTTCTAAGTAAATGTCAGGGCTAGACTTGTTTCCAATTGGGGTGTAGCACGTGACCCAATCTAGCCAAGGAGCTGTGATTGAGAGTGGCATGTGTCACTGCAAGGCTGGGGTGTTTGTTTCATGGCCACTGTCAGACAGGTCGGTTGGTTTCCCTGGTAATAGGGATCAGGAGCATTTGTGCAAAGTGCCTTTACTGGGGAGTATTCTCAGGTAAACGTCTGCAGGAAGACAGTGTAGAAACAGATGTGAAGAAGGTGCATCACAACAGAGGCTCTGTCCATCTCAGAGCCCCCAGCTTAGAACAGACCTTCAGACTTGACCCCAATGGTCTTAGAGGTTTACTGGTTTGTTTTGTTTTTAGATTTATTTATTTTATGTACATGAGTACACTGTCACTATCTTCAGACACACCAGAAGGGGGCATCAGATCCCATGATAGAGCCCCAGGTCTATGGTTTGTTTGGTTAGTGTTTTTTTTTTGTCCTAATTAAGCCAGTAGTTAGATATATGTCCCACCCCCCACCCCCACCCCCCAAGTCATGAGCGAGATGATTTGGCTTGGCCAAGGGCAGTTCTCTAGTCTGATCTCAAATCCATCACACACATACATAGCTGAGGTGATGGTCTAGGACACAGATGTCCCTGCAGGTTTGATGGTCTCAGCAAAGACAGAGGCAGCTTGTGAATTGGGATCTTGACCATCCCACACCAGCATCCCTGGGTTTCTCCAGAAGGAAAGCTCCAGCCGGGTTTTGGCTCTAAGGATGCCTGTTCCTTACTCTCTACAAACTCACTCACCAATGCTGGGAAGAGTTGTGTTCTCAAGCCTTGAGGTGTTCCTAACAACACTTGAGGACTCTGGCTCTCTAAGCTTAAAATGGTTGGAAGAGTCTTACCAGCAGGCTAAGGGCTGGGATGGGTCCTGCAGGATCCACCTGCGTCGAACTAGTAGCTTTGACACTCTAAGTCTCAATTTCCATTCACTAGAATGGGACTCCTAACATCGTTACACTCCAAGAATGGCTGCAAAACCCAAATATGATTTGGTCCCCTTTTCCCCTCATCCCTGTTCATACTCAGAAAATGTGATTTGGTCATAAAACATGGGATGGAGTTTTGTTCAACCAAGACAGAAAATAAATCATTTCCTTCTGATGATAAAAGGCTTCTAAAGAGAAAAATCTATTTTTTTTTCCTTTTGTTTGTATGGTTCTGTTTGTTTTCCTTTTGGGTCCCTAATGGGCAACTTTCCACTGATGGATGGATCAATGGTGACCAATACTGCCCAGTCCTGAGAGCTACAGCTCTCTACCTGTCCCCACTCTGCCTCCTCTATGCCAGCAACCACTGTAGCAGATGGAAAACTGTCTTAGACCCATGCCTTTAGACCCTTTCAAGGGACTTCAACTTGGCCGGAGAAGTGACAGATCATCTAACAGCCAGCAGCTGCCTCCTGTGGGTGCCAGGGGTTGGGACTATTTCTTCTGCTTTGATGATGTGTCTGAATACATTCCAGAGTGAAGAAATGGCTGTGCATGTGTACGTGCTTGTGTGTATGTGCACAGGCACATGGGATATGTGTATGCATTCGCACATGCAGATACATGATAGCAATAGGTGAACAGTATAGCCAAGATACATTTTTCAAGTTTTGCCTGGGCCATTGTGGGTAACAGAACAATGGCAAAATAAATAGGCGCTTCTATGAGAAGAGACAGCTCAGAGTGACTGGAGGCTGCTGGATATAATGGACATATGAGGACAGAATGGAAGGAAGTCTATGCTATACACTAGCCAATGAGTCTTAATGCTAACCATGCTGCCAGCCTAAGAGGGCACACGATCCTTCAGGTCTCTTATAAGTCAGGGAAGCACCCACTTTTCCTAAGCCAGAACCCCCTTCCAGACTTCTTCAGAGCCCTCGGTGACACTCAATATCTCACTCCAACCAGCATCTCCTGCTCTACCTTGAACTTGGCTCTGCCGTGGGACTGGTGGGGAACAAGAAACAATGGCAGGCTAGCCAAGCTCTGGGTATAGGTGAGGGATGGATGAACTCATGACTCCCACCAGATCACCTGTTTAAATGCATGGTCTCCAGCTGCTGGTGCCGCTTCCAAAGGTGATGGAACCCTTAGAATGTGAGGCCTGGCTGGATGAAATGCATCTCTGGTGGACACAGGCCCTGAGGTTGATAGACAGGTGGACACTTCCTGTCCTACCTCTGGGTTTTGTTTTTTTGTTTTTTGGGGATTTTTTTTTTTTTGGATTTTTTTTCTTTGTTGTTGTTGTTAATGATGATGATGGTGGTGGTGGTGGTGGTGTTTACTTCACTAAGATGAACAAATGGCTATCATTTGCTTCCACCATCACCACAGATCACCTGTGGCCACCTCTACCCTCAAGAACAAACCTGAGCCAACCTCTCCTCTCTCAAGCTACTGCTTGCCAGAAAGTATTTGATGACAGGACGTGATGATAGGACGTGAAAGGTAGCTAACAAGGTTTTTATTTGTTTGTTTTTGTTTTTGTTTTTGTTTTCTGCATCTGTGATGGTGGTGCACTCCAACAAAAACTGACTTTAGGGAGGAAAGGGGCTCTTTCATCTTACCTGTTACAGTCATTGTTGAAGGGAGCCAGGAAAGGGACTCGAGGCAGAAACCTAGAGGTAGGAACTGAAGCAGAGACGACGGAGTACAGAAACCATGGCTTTCGTTCATTGTCTTCGTGGCCCCTATTGAGCTAGCTTTCTTACATAGTGAAGACCTTCCAGACCAAGGATGCGCTGGTCACAGTAGAGTGGGCCATCCTATATCAATTAGCAAACAAGAAAATGCCTCACAGAGATGACCACGCACCAATCTGATGGAGGCGATCCCTCCATTGAGACTCCCTCTTCCTGGCTCTAGCTCGTGTAGACTTGACAGTAAAAAAAACCACTACACACACTTTCCCTGTGATCTCTCCTAAACCTTGAAACAGCATGTGTAGGCAAGCTCGCTGGGGTGAGCATGTAGGTGTTTGGAGATCTGTGGAGGACACTTGGGGTACAGCATCCTCTTGACTCTCCTCAGCAAGAGCCACACAGAGGGATAAGACAGGAGGAATGCGCCCCTTGTACCCCCCCAACACACACACACACACACACACACACACATTTCCAGTTCACTCTGCATGCCGTTGAAGAAGTGATGGCTCAGCTTTCTGCTCCCTGCTCCCATCCCTCCCTGGCATGAAGGACTCCTGTCTCTATGGAGCCATAAGCTAAAATAAACTCTCTCCCATAAGTTGCTTTTAGACATAGTATTTTATCACAGCAACAAGTGACTAATGAGGGATATTGGGTTTCCTCAGCTAAATGGGCCAGTGCCTGTGGGACTCCTTCCTTCCTTACAACAGTGGGCATTCAGACATCAACCTTAACCTTAACCTCTGACTGAAAAACCATTAAAGCTCCCTCTAGGTGTCTCCCTTATCTCAAGTCAGTGGCTGGGGTTATATCTTCACCTAGAACCAGAACAGATCAGTTCAGCAACGCAGTGGCTCTCAGAGCATGGATGTGGACCAGAGACAGTCATACCAGAAAGGTAAAATTTCGGATGTCTTCCCCACACCTAGTTTGGAGACTCTGGGGAGGAGGCTCTACATTCTGTACTTTACCACACAGAAAGCATGTGCAGGAACCACCACTCTAGAGAGTCTTGCATAGCTCACTGATAATACATTCAGTTACTGCAAACCGCTCAGAAAGAGTCTACTGAAGACAAGTCATGGAGCGAGGCCAAACCTTCCTCATGCTGCGACCCCTTAACACAGTTCCTCAAGTTGTGGTGATCCTCGACCCCCAAATTATTTCATCGCTACTTTAAAACTGTAATGTGGCTGCTGTTGTGAATCAAAATGTAAATATCTGCGTTTTCTGATGGTCTCGGTTGACCCCTGTGAAGGGTCCACTGAGCTAGGCAGCAGGGAGAGTGGCGAGGTTCGGGGGATTAGGAAACTGATTCTGAGAGGGAAGGTATAACCCTGTTACAGGTTACTACAGGAGGCTTGTGAGTCTTGAAGAAGCACAAGTCACTGGGGGGTGGGGTTGAGGGTGGGGGTGGGGAGGTGTGGATGGTGATGGGAGAATGGTGAGGGGTGGGAGGAGCTTAGCACCATTAGGTCCCCTGCCACTGTCAGACTGAAAAATAAATAAAATCAAAATATTGTTCATAATAGCACACTGGCTTTGAAAGGAACATGAAGTTGATTCCTCACGGTCCCAACTAGGTGAACTGTGAAGTATTAGTCCCTGTGGGGCAGGCATGTGCGAGTGCGAGTGCGAGTGCAAGTGCGTGCGTGCATGTGTGTGTGTGTGTGTGTGTGTGTGTGTGCATTTATTTACTTACTAGGCATGCCCTGAGACAAGACTTCTAATGTTCCCAAGGTCCCTAAAGTACAGCTCCTAGCCTGACACATCTAGTCTCCTGAAGGGGACCTCTGAGCTAGAACAAAGGGGAAACAGGGAAAGGGGACATTTGAAGAAAGGGTTAGTGACCAGCGGATGGCAACAGAAGAGGCCAAGCTACTTGGGGGTCCTGATTAAATGTCAGCCTCAATTCCGTTGCCAGGGGAGGCCTCGTTCAAGCTGCTCAAAGGAGGAGTTCAATTTCTCACTCCCGTTTTACATCACTTCTTACATCTGATTGAAGCCAGGACAGACTTTGTTGAAAGCTCTTGTGGCTGACTGGTTAGAAGACGACAACAACAGCCTGAACTCTTTGTCTTGGGATGCTTAGCGGCCTGAGTGGGGCCGGATGGCCTGGCAGCCTCCCCTGAGTCTGGCACAGCGTCTGGCACACAGGTCTTCCTCACACAGTAGAGCAGCTATGCCTAGTCCTCACCGATCCCTGCACCGGATCCTGCCCTATCACAGGTGGAATGACCAGCGAACTTCCATGCCCGTGATTCTGTCCTTGTGGCTGTGGGTAGGTTGTCGGGGACAATGAGGTAGAGGAGGCAGGCAGGCAGTTTCTGGGCCGCAGGAATGCTGTCACTGATAAATCACCCTGAGAAAAAGCAACTTAGAGAAGAAAGGGGATTGTTTCTGCTCCAGGTTACAGCCCATCAAACTAAGACAACAGGGAGCTTGAAAAGCTAGTCACGTGACACCCACGGCCAAGAGCAGCATGCATGCCTAGTGCGCATGCCCAGTGAGCAGTGCCCCCCCCCCCCCGTGCTCGGCTACCTGCTCAGCCCCAAACCTAGGAATGGTACTCACATTCAGGCTGGGTCATCCCTTATCAATTAAGACAATTAAGACAATCCCCCAAAGACAGGTCCACAGGCCAACCAGATCTAGATAGACAATCCCTCATGAGAGTCCTCTCAGGTGGTTTAGGTTGTATTAACAATTGAAAGTAGCCAGCACACTGTCCTACACAACTGCCATCTGCATGAAAACTGCACTTGTGTCCTAGCTATCGGCTGCTCCAACAAGACGAGAAACCTGTGATGCTAAGCCAGCCCCAGTTCAGCCCAGATAAAGCACTACCAGTCCCTCTGGGTGGCTCAGTTCGGATCCACCAAGACCCGGTCTCCCATGAATATGTACAATGCAACGCTTACCATGATGAGGCCGACAAGAAAGCTGGGACTTTTTGTTATTCAGACACAAAACACTGATGCGTAGCAGAATCTGCTGTAGTTTGAATGTGGACTGTCCCCGGCACAGACTTCTGTGTTTGGATACTTGGTTCTTAGCTGATAGTTTTGTTGTGGAAAGCTGTGGAGCCTTTGGGGTAAGAGGCAAAGCTAGTGTAGGTCGATCACCATCACTGGCTGAGCCTTTCTTTTAGCGTTAATAGCCCAATCCAATGGTCCTCTGAACGTCCTGCTTGCTGATCCTTCAAGTGAGCAAGCTGCAAGACAAGCTCCCACCACTAGGGGCAGAGTCACCCAAGCTGCCATGGTACACAGAATCCTAGCTTCTGAAACCTCGGGCCCAAAGGATCCCTTCTCCCTGTAACTTGTTCCTGCCAAGATTTTTCGTCTTTGTTTTAGAATCACAACTGTATAAAAATAACTAATCCAAACACCATTCTTTAGACTGTACTCTGCTCAGGGTAAGGCTGAAAAAAACGAACTCACTTTTTTTTTTTTTTTTGGCATAGACATTTACATGAGCAGATCCCGTAATTAATGTTCTTAATAATCACAAATCCAAGTCCTCAACAATGTCTCAAGGTACCCAGTGGCCCTCTCCTTTCACCCAACTAATCCTGGCTCCCTGCCTCCTCCAAGGCAAATCTCCTGGTTCTGCTTTGAACGGTGCGGCAATTTCCCTCCCCCAAAAGGATTGTAAGGCCACCATTCTGACAATTACTAGGGAAAATTTATTTACAATGCAGTGCGGATCCCTGAACATTTGCAGCCATTGCATTCATTTGCAATGTAATCCAAATCTGCCAGTGCCTCTGGAGATAAGCTGCTGTTCCCACAGAAGGAAAACCCACCCAGCTAATGGTGTCTGCCCGTCTTTTAGGAATAGACCAAGGTCAGGGCCACTGTTACGCGTGGGGGAAAGTTAATCTGCGGAAGCAAGTTAAGCACAGAAAACTACGTTTTAATGGCTCTGAATGTGTGGCAGCTGCCGGGGATTTAACTGAGGGAGCGAGCGCCAGAAGAGGCAAGCTCCAGACACTTTGTTTCTTACCCCAGCCTCTGTAGGTTTGAAATGGCTCACATGCAGCGTACCTTAGGTCAGAGTCTGCTGTTGCCTGTACATGGCCTGGCACGCAGCAGACATTCAGCAGCCAGGAAAGAGATGATCTTTGCTTGTCCCTGCTGAAGGGCTACCTTCACCTACACTACATTACACTACACCTTTGGTGTCTAGGCAGCCGTCTGCCTGGTAGTGTTTCTTACACTGTGTTCACTGAAGGATTCCCGCATTGGGGAGATGGTTCAGTGGGTAAAGTGCTAGTCTCCTAAGCATGAGGACCCAAGTTCAGATACCTAGTGCTCTCCAAATAAATAAATAAATAAATACATACATACATAAATACATAAATAAATAAATAAATAAAAGCCAGGAATGGCCCCAAGTTCAGATACCTAACGCTCTCCAAATAAATAAATAAATAAATAAATAAATAAATAAAAGCCAGGAATGGCCTTGTGCAATTGGAATTCCAGTGCTTGGGTTGGGGAACCCCAGAAATTTGCTGGCCAGCCAGTCTAAGAGTGAGCATGTCTTAATTAAGGAGGCCATGAACTTCTCACAGAGTGCATGATGGGAAAGGAGAGATGGTCTATACAAAGCTACCTCCTATCTCCCTTCCCCAATTTCCTTCATTTTTCCCTCTGCCCTTTGCTGGCTGTATTCCACTATCAGTCAGCAAGTCATGAAACAAGCTAAGCTCTCCCCTAAAGGTGGGTGGGTCCCTGTGCATACCAGTCTCTGCCAAGTAGACTCCTCCCCCCGCATGTCTTTGACCCTTGGGCCCATCTGTAGGTCATCTCTGCAGAGAAAGGCCTTTCTTTTGTCAGCTCACATGTGGTAGGCTCATCTGCCTCCCCCCATGCCTATTCTTCACCGCTCTGCTCCTTTCATCCTCTACCACCAGGTTCCTTGTTGTGGCTTCTCTTCCTGGGGTGCTTCCCTCACTGGATGCAGAGAGCGGTCTGCTAGTGCTCACTGTTCTATGGTTGGTTCACCATAAGCATGCAGGACTTCACCGTTTAAGAAGTAAATGGGCTTAAGAAATAACAGTTTAAGAAATAAATACAGTCTAAGAAAGAAAATGGCCAGGGTCTGCCAAGAAACCACCCAGTCAAAAAATAAAAAAAAAAAAAATAATAAAAAGAAGATCTGTCCAGAAATAAGTGTGCACATTTTAATAGCTGATACCAGGTCCTGGAAGACCCTGCTGAACACACAAGGTCTAATGGACTGTGGGACAGGCCCTGGATAAAGTGAGGGTACCCTTTCCCAAGGTGAATTGAGAGGATGGGGCGAGCAGGGGCAAGGCTGAGCAGGGTAGGGTGGAGTGCCTTCACTGTGACTTTCCCTGCCTTGACAGGTCAGGAATTCATCTCAAACCTCTTCCAAGTGCCAGGTTCTTGTACATGTAATGAATCTATTGATTTGCTGTTTGTCCCCAAGGGACTCTGGAGCCCACAATGTCAGGATTGAAGACAAAGTATTCTCATAGCTTGTCATAGAGCCCAGTGGGGGACAGGCAGGACTCAGCATACTTCCAGAAGATGCCTCTGGCCCCGTTCTTATTATTTAGGAGTTTAAATGCTTATGTTTTCTGGGACTTCCCTAACTCTTATTCTGAATAAATAGCTTGCAGGCTCCTAAGTCATCCTCTCTTAACAAGGAAAGACATTCATTTACTCATTCACTCATTCACTCATTCAAAAAAATTGTTTTGATAACAGGAATCTAGTTATAATTAAAAGCAGAGATTTTTCCAGAGTCAAAGTAATTGACTTACAGTATGCCAAGATCCAGCTCCCAAGTCTGGCTTCTATATTCCCACCAGAGTGATTCTTAATTCGACCAGTAAGTGCTCAGTGTCTGTCTCGACTCAGGCCTTACTTCTTTCAGGAAGTAAATAAGAAGAAATTCATCCCTGGATTCTCTAGTATCAGTAAGATCTTTCCAGGGTGGAGGGGAAGGCAGCAGGGAAGAGAGTCCTCAGTCAGTCAAGTGTAAAACACAAGGACCCCAGTTCAAGTCCCCAGGAGCCACATAACAGCTGAGCATTGTGGTGCATGGGTGTAGCATATCACTGGTATTGGGGAGGGACAGGCTGGTGGTCCCTGGAGTTCTCTGGTCAACCAGAACAACTGAATCAGTGACCTTTGACCTCTGTCTCAAATAATAAGGTTGAGAACAGTATGGAGAGACACAGGATGTCAACCCCTGGCCTCTACCTGCGCACACACACACACACACACACACACACACATGTGCTCAGGTGCACACACACATTCACACACTCACATGCACACACACATGTGCTCAGGTGCATACACATACACACACATGCACACACACACTTGCACACACCTTCCAATGACAGCTTGAGGCCCTAATATTCCAATCCAAACCTCTATCTTGGCAGGAAACACTAAGCCGGGGTGGGGGATGGGGGTGGGGAGATATTCCACCAGTTTCACTCTCCCCCAGTGAAGGCTCAATCTCCAACCACACAGAGCCCCCCCTGGGGTCTCTCTATCTCCTGGGAGATTGCATTGTCTTCAGTACCCTTCACCTCCTGCTTCCTTCCAGGTCTCCCCCTCCCCTCTCCCACATGTAAGTCCACTTGGTGGCCATAGATCACCATTTAGAAGCTCACCTGTCACCCCCTTCCCCCCTAGATCCTCTCAGAAATGCACTGAGCACAAGCCATCCTTTTACAGGTGTCCCTCTGGAGTCTTCTGAATCGAGGAACCAGCTCCAGTTTTCTCCCACAGCCTTAGCTCTGAGCTCACACAGGTCTCCCATGTAATGTCTGGGCATTAGTGAATAAATTCACACATCAAAAACAGTTAGGAGAGCTGGGACATTCATTAAACATAAGGCACTACCCAAACCCTTCATACTCAGGCTCCCCTTCTTGGGTCCTTGCCAGCTCTGTGCTAAACACACTGACTTCCCTCCACTGGCGACTGTGGACTGTGACCAGCCAACCTTCCCTGGGTGAAGGGACCTAATGGTGTTAGCTTACAGGTCTGAACCCCTGGATGCTGAACTGCCTCTGCAGCCTCTCTGTGCAGCCATGAAGACCACACCTCCCCTGGAAGCCGCAACCCTCCCTTTCTCTGACTCCCCTTAGAGTCAGATTCCACTCTGGCACTCACCAGAGCCGGGCCAAGCAAGCGACTTAGCTCATCACTGTTGAGCACTGGCTACCTGCCAAGAACTGTACCACATGGTGGGAATAACTGGGGAAATAATAAGGACCGTTGCCCAAGAACTAATCAAGAGCCTAATTGTTTTGTCTTTAAATTTACTGGTTTATTGTTTTTATTTAAAATATTGTCATATTTGATTTTATTATTATTATTATTATTATTTAATTATTTCAACCCGGCCTGATAGTATAAGCCTGTAGCCATGGTGATTACAGCAGGGGAATCTTAAACTCAAAGCCACTTAGTAACACCCTCTTTCAAAATTCAAAAATGGGGCTCCAGCCAGGGAGGCAGGGAGACAGGGAGGCAGGAAGGCGAACTGCAGACCTTGTCCCATGGCCAGCTCTGTAACAGACTCCCTGCCATGGGCTCCCTTTCCTCTCCACCCCCATCGGCAGCAGATCATAACGATGCTAACCCTCCAATCCTCCTTCCCCATGCTCATTGCCTTATTCCAGACCCCAGCTCCAGCAGCCATTCCCTAAGATCCCACAGGGCACTTTATCCAGTGAAACAGTTAGGCTAACAGCAGCTCTTCACCTCTCCCTCCAAGCCCAATCCCCCAGTCTCATCCCCAGCACTGTTGTAGACAGCCGTCTGCATCTCTCCTCATTTTCTGCCCTCATGACCAGGGAGCTAAGCAGATCCTGGTGGAACATTCAACTTTTCTCCCTCTTATGGATGCCCTCAGCAACACTCAGCCAATCCTTATTCCTTAGTGTCAGCGCCCAGTACCTAGAAACACATTTTACCCAGAACCCTGAGTAGCCACACTTATCAGAATCCCAGAAGAATTTCCTACTAGGCACCATACAGATACCACACTCACTAGAGATGGCAAGAGAAACCAAGGAACAAGAAAAGATCAGATAGCAACACCTGTAACTATAATATTTCCAAACCCAGATGTCTAGATCCCAGCAGAAAAACCACAGTCAATAACAACCAGGACAATATGTTTCCGCCAGAGTCCAACAACCCTACTATAGCAAGCCCATCATCTTTTTGCTTCATCCAAGAAACACACCTTAACATCAAGGATAAATATCACCTCAAGGTAAAAGGATAGAAGTAGATATTCCAAGCAAACGAACCTAAGATGCAAGCTGGTGTAGTCATTTCAATATCTGACAAACTAGACTTCATATGAAAACTAATCCGAAAAGATGGGGGAAAGTACTACATACCCATCAAAGGAAAAGGCCACCAAGTAGGCATTGCAAACACAAGAATGACCAAGTCTGTAAAAGAGACACTGTTATATCTATGTCGTAAATCATACATTGACCCTCACTAACTTATAGTGGAAGGCTGCCAGCAGACAGGCCATCCAGACAGAAACTAAACAGAGAAATGTTGCAGCTAACTGATATTATAAACCAAATGGACCTAACACATATTTACAGAACATCTCACCCCAAATTAAAAGAATATACCTTTTGAAGCTGTCTCCAAGATTGACCACATATTTGGACATAAAAATAAGTCTCAAAGGGAACGAGAAAATTGAAGTAACACCCTGTATCCTATCGGACTACCACAGATCAAAACTGGATACCAACAAGAGAAATAACAGAAAGCTTACACACTCATGGAGACTGAGTCAAGACAGAAATTAAACACTTCCTAAAAATCAATTGTGGAATCAAATTGAAGACCCGGGCAAAAATCCACATCCCTATAGACATCTGATTTTTGATAAAGAAGCCAGACATAGACACTAAGGAGAAAAAAAAGACATCATCCACAACAAATGGTACTGGTCAAACTGGACAGCTGAATGTACAAGAATCCAGATAAACTCATATTTACAACTCTGAACCAAACTCAACTCCAAATGTTTCAATGACCTCATCATGAAACTAGATATATTGAATCTGATAGAAGAGAAAATGGGGAATAGTTATGAGCTCGTTGATAGAGCAGAAGATATTCTGAACAGGACACCATTAGCACAGGCACTAAGATCAACAATTAATAAATGGGAACCTCATGAAACTGAGAACTTCTGTATAACCCCTATGTATGTTATCAAAGAACACCATCATTTGGACAAAGTGGCAGCCCACAGAATGGGAAGGTTTTAGCAACTATATATCTGGTAGAGGCCTAATATCTAAAATATATAAAGAATTCAAACACTAAGTATCAAGAAAACAAAGGGCCCAATTAAAAATGGGGTACAGCTCTAAACCAAGAAATCTCAAGAGAAGAAATCCAAATGACTGAATTTAAGTTAAACACTTAAAGAAATGTGCAACATTTCTTAGCCACAAGGGAAATGCAAGTCAAAACGACTTTGAGATTCTATCTTACACCTGTCAGAATAGGACAGGTCAATAAAACAGGTGACAGTTCATGCTGACCAGAATGTAGAATTGAGGGGAACACTGATCCATTGCTAGTGGGAGTGTAAACTTGTAGAAACCAATATAGAAATTACTCATAATAGAAGTTGAAAACACCTTAAATATCCCTCAACAGATATAGATAGGTAAAGAAACTGGGGTACAATCGCACAATGAAGCATTATTCAGATAATTAAAAAAATGAAAGCATGAAATCCACAGGCAAATGTAAGGAATTAGAAAAAAAATATTCTGAGTGAGGTATCATAGACCTGGAGAAATGTGGTATCTATTTGCTTATATGTGGATATTAGTTATTAAGTCAATGATAACAATCTACAGTTTGTAGAACCACAGAGGTTAGGTATAGGATAAGGGACTAGAGGAGACAGATAGATCTTATTAGGAATGGAAAATAGAGTAGATCAATTATTCTCAATGAATTGTCTTGATCCCATTGTCCTGCCACATAAATGAGGAACAGTATCGATGAGTGGTTGATACGGGAGAGCTCAGCCCACTATAGGCAGCACCATTCCCTAGGCAGGTAGACTTGGGCTGTATAAGGAAGGTAGCTGAATATAAGCCAGTGAAGGAGGCAGTAACCAGCATCCTTCCATGGTTTCTGCTTCAGTTGCTGCTTAAGTTCCTGCCCTGACTTCCCTTAGTGATGGCCTGAGCCTCAAAGTGTTAGTCAAATAAACCCCTATGTTGTTTTTTTGGTTCGAGTATTTTATCACAGCAACAGAAAAATAACTGTAAGAGTAGATAACCATACATTGGACACTTTACTTAAATCATTCAGGGACCAGTCCTCCCATGCTCAGAAAATGTATGTTGATAATACCAAGGCACACCATTCCTGTCCCACAACCCCTGAGAGCTCAGGCAGGCAGCTGAAAGCTACTCAAAGCTGCCTACTCAAAACATAACTAAAACCCATAGGAGAACACCTGGCTTATTCACATCTGGGTTCATTCATTCAACCTATTGATCCTTACAAACAACTGACTGTGTCCTACATGTGCCAAGTACTATCCAGGAAGGAGCACTGCGAATACAGGAAGGAACCAGACAGACACAGACAGCAGCTCTGGAGACCTTTACATCAGGGTGGCAGTGGACAGTAAGAAACGTTGAGTACCAGGAGACAGGATGAGACAGTGGCGGCAGCCAGCCTCAGAGAGGGAAGCAGGAGAGGGCGTGGGGAGAACAGGGATAGGATTTTTGAGCGTTTCTCATCAGGCGCCTCTCACTGACCTCCCGCCTACAGTGTGAAGTCTGCGCGAGCATTTGTGGGCGACACAGGACGCAGAGCTCCCAAGCCAAAGGTCACAAGCTAGGCCATGACCTGGGATGGCTTGGCCAGTTATATGCAGCCACATAATCTTTTGCACACAGTTTAGAAAGCCCACTTTGTTTGTTTGCTTGCTTGCTCGCTTGCTTGTTTGTTCATCTATTGGGGGGAGCACATGAGTGACACAGCGCACATGTCGAAGTCATAGGCCAATTGAGAGAATGCCTTCTTTTGCTTCTCCCACGGGGGTTCTGGGGAACTGAACCCAGGTCATCGGACTTGATGCTGAGCAACTTTGCCTGCTGAGACATCTCACTGGCCCCCCAGACAGCCCGCTCTTATCTCAGCACCTTCTCCCTTCCCAGCAGCCTTCAAGCCTGATAGCTGTGTTCATAAGCCCTGACCCTTACTCCCATGCCACACCCTGGTAGAAGTCCTCTGCCCTTGACTCTGTTCTTCCAGCCAGACAATTCCTCCTGCCACAGTTGACCCTGGTCGTGGCTGGGATGCCAGGCTGTAGGGTCCTTTCCAGCAGGAGGGAGAGGAGGTTAGATGAAGGGCTCAGGGCGATGGAGCACCCTATCCCGCCTCTGGCCTGAAGTGACAGGAAGCTGGGAGTGTAAAGGCAGCTGTAATGACTAAGCTGGCATCTGACGTCTGGGCTGTCAGGTCTGAAAGCCTCTAACCACTGGGCTCCACTGTTAACTTGGAAAAGCAGCTTTGTGCCAGGCAGAAAGCAGGAGCTCAGTTAAATACAGGCTTGGGGATAAAGGGCACATTGATCAGTGAAGAAGTTTGTAAATGGGCAGGTGGACAAGCTTGTGACGGGGAGCTCGTGCATGAGAGTACAGAATTGCTTCACACAGTAACCTGCCCACTCCTGTCATCCCATCCCTCAAAAGACTGAGGCAGGAGGATTTCTGTGTATTCCAGACCAGTCCGGGCTATAGGAGTGAGTGCCATACCCCCCTGGACCTCAGGGTAAGGCCCTGCCTAGTCCCAAAAGAACAAAGCAAAGCACGTGAGAAGAAGCCAAACCTTGGAGACCCTGGCCACCCTGGATGCCCCCAGGGGCTGCTGACAGGAGAGTTTGTCACGCTGCAGCCTTACTTCCCAGCTGTCCTTCTCTAAGGGTCTCTTGAAGGTCCCTTTCAAACTGTTGTACACAAAGGACAAACCTGTCTTGGGACACACCTGTTCAAGCAGAGCCGGGTCTCCAGAGAGGGAGCAGTGTGCCCTCGGGAGCAGCAGAAATGCAGAGGTGGTCACAGAGGAGACTCGGCTAATCCCTCACGACACTGTACCAGCTTCTAATCGCCTAATAGCAGGGCGCGTAATTGGCAGAAAAGATTGCCCTGCCCTTTACACATGTGTCTGCAATTACTTTTCAAACCAGGGCGATAAGTGGCATGATTGGTTTCTTTCTGCAGGCTCCTGCGCCTTGGAGATGGGGGGCCTTTCTGCTGTAGCTGCGGTGGGCAGTCTGGATCACAAACAGAATAGCTGTGGGGGAGCTGTGTCCTCCACTCCTGAGCACTAACAACCCTGACACACAGGCCTCCTCGCTGCACCTGGCCTCAGCTCTCTGGCACACCCCATTCACACTGTGTGTTGAGTCACCACTAAGCACTAAGCCTAGCTTGTCCTTGTGCCATCCAGCCCTCTATAAGTCATACCATGGACTTGATTAAGGGCCCAGCTCCTATGTCACTTCCTCAGAGAAGCCCTCTAGGGACACCTTGAATGACAATACTCCCTGTGCTCCCCTTTCACTTACTTAAGTCTCCCTGTCACTTGCCTTTGGTACAAGGCCATGTCTCTCACTTGTGACTATCCACTTGTTTGCTGTTGGATTCCTCATCAGAGTGAACTCCGTGTGTCTTCTCTGGTGTCCAGGAGAAGGTCCGCAATAGCATGAATGATCAGCAAATGAGCAAGTGCAGAGGCAGACGTCTGTGGCCCGAAGTTGGACTTGACACTTCCACTGTTCCATGTGCCGTGCGATGGAACGTGTGTTTTCTAAGTACAAGTGGAGCCACAGGAATGGAAATTGGCCAGATGAATTTGGGAGGTCCATGGTCCTAGCTTGAAATCATGGCTCGGTCATTGAAAGGCTCTGTCAGGAGTGGAGCAGCTGAGAATACTTGCTGTGGGGGCTGGAGAGATGACTCAGCAGTTAAGAGCACTGACTGCTCTTCCAGAAGTCCTGAGTTCAATTCCCAGCAACCACATGTGGCTCACAACCATCTGTGGTGGGATCCAATGCCTACTTCTGGTGTGCCTGAAGACAGCTACAGTGTGCTCACATACATAAAATAAATAATTCAAGAAGGAGGAGGAAGAAGAGGAGGAAGAGGAGGAGGAGGAAGAGGAGGAGGAGGAGNGAGGCCAGCCTAGTCTACACAGTGAGTTCCAGGATAGTTAGGGCTATAGAGAGCGATCTTCTGTCAAAAAAAAAAAAAAAAAAAAAAAAAAAAAAGAAAGAGAAAAAGAGAGAGAGAGAGAGAGAGGAGGAGGAGGAGGAGGAGGAGGAGGAGGAGGAGGAGGAGACGACTTGCTGTTTTTCTAAAGGACCTAAATTTGGTTCCTAGCAGCCTCATAGGGCAGCAACTCCAGCCATGGAGTATATAGCTCTCCCTTCTGATCTCCCTACACATGTGGCACATGCATGACAGACACGTGCACATAAACATAAAGAAAAAAAAAGATCTTCCACAGCTCCATTTCCCTGTATCATTCTCAGACCAGCTTGAGGATGACTGACGAGCTTCACATCGGTCTCTTGGCCACATGTGGATGGAAGCCACCCCCTCGCTCCATTCTATGGGCATTGGATGATACGATGCCCAGACAGCCCGTGGACCTGTCCTTGCCATCAGTAACAAGAGCTGCTTGGTAAGAGAGATGAAGTGTAGTGTCTGCCTGTGGGGAGAGGAAGGACAGAGAAGGCTGTGTGTCCCTGGATGCCTGCCGTGTGGCTGCTGTCTGCTGGGCACTGTTACCATGCAAACTTACTTCTCATGGCGACTTTTTAGTATTTCAAATTGTGTATCTTAAGGCATAAAACTTGGTCATTTGATAAGCTCACATGTCTACTTTGGAATAATCAGCAGAACCAAAGTAATTATCAGAGCTGTGATCTCACATAGTCAGTCTGTGCATCTCTACATGCATGTGTATATGCGTGCCTGTATGTATGTGTGTATATGTATATGTGTGTGTGTGTGCATGCATATATGTATGGGTCTGTGTGTATAAGTGTGTTTGTGCACATGTATGTGCCTATATATGTATGTGTGTATAAGTGTGTTTGTGTATATGTATATGTGTATAGGTTTGTGTGTCTGTGTATGTACATGTATGTATGTATGTATATGTGTATATGTACTTCTCTCTATTATATATATGGTTGTATATGTGTATGGGTTTGTGTGTCTGTGTGTACATGTACATGTGTGTATCTGTAGGTATGGGTTTACAGTATCTTCCTATGTGTGTTTGTGTTTGAATGACTATGTGTGTAAGGCTACTTAAGATCCCCCTTGTGATGGTTGGTTTTGGCCATCAACATGACTAGATTGAGAGCTCTGTAGCATTGCTGAATGCACCTGTGTATCCCCGAGGGTGTGTCCAGAAAGGACTGATATAGGGAGCAGTGACTTGGGCAAGGGCTACAGAGAAGTAGCTCTCCAGGTGGGTGGCACTTTCCAGCCCAGGTTGAAAAGGCAGTCCTAGGAACAAGCGAAGCTCGTGGATGCCGTCTCTTCCTCTGTGTTAACCTCCCATCTGTCCCTGCTGCTGACATCACACTCCTGCCTCTTCAGTCTTTCAGCAAAGGCTCAACACCACAGACTCTCTGGAGGAACAGTCAGGGCAAGACTGAGACCTCTGAGACGCCCAGTTTCTCAGACTGAGGAGCTATGGGGTTCTCTGCCCCTCCCAGAAACTACCCAAGCTATGGTGTAAGCCAGCCAACACACACACACACACACACACACACACACACACACACACACACACACACCATACGGCTCTATTCTGCTAGGGAATATTGCCTAATTAACCCTTTTAACACACACTTTAAGTATGTATCGATGTTAACCATATGTGCCATCTGTCCCCTAGAGTTTGGGACTCTCATCCCATGTCACTTAAATTCTGTGCCATCTGCCACATCTCCCTCTGTGTCCCTCCCCAGCCCCTGATACCTACCCCTCTACTCTCTGTCCCTACGAGTCTGTCTGTTTGGATTCCACAGATGAAGAAGGTTAGACATTGCCCATCTTTCTGTGTCTGGCTTATTTCACTTAGCAGTTGTAGGCATTTATGCAAAGTATCTCAAAGAGGTTCCCACACTCCTGTGTTCATCAGAGGACCATTCACAACAGCAGAGGTATGGAAACGACTTCAGCATCCACCAGTGAATGAAAGGATAACAGAATGTGGAATGTGCACGCAATAAAATATCATTTCATCTTTTAAAAGCAGAAAGTTTTCCACCAGGAATAACCAGAAGGACCCTCACACAGAGGCCCTGCAATATGGCAGGTCATACCTCACCTCTAGGCAGGAAACAGAGCACCACAGAGCCAGATGGTCGGTCTAGCTACCAGTCCCCTAGAGCCAGGTTCAAATTCAGAGCAGGTGCTCCACCCGCTCATCACCCCAGCATGCCTCTAAGGAAATGACAGACAGGTCACAGGGTTCAAGCAGGACTCAAGCACAAGCAACCCTTGGACACAGAGGACTTCAGTTGAGACTCAGGGTTAGATTACCCCAAGACTTTCTCTACAACTACTCTGATGAAGTAAGGATGACCTTGGGGCAGGATGACCAGATGAAATACAGATACCCATTTAATTCGGAATGCTAGATGAATAATAAAAAAATCTTTGGTACTAAGTATGTCACAACTATCACATATGTACAAAATATCTCACTCTTCTCTGTGCTAAATGTGATAACTGTGTAGCACAATTGTGTAGCCCAACCATGTAGCCCCTATCCTGTGCTTGCTCTCTCTCTCTCTCTCTCTCTCTCTCTCTCTCTCTCTCTCTCTCTCTCTCATATGTCTGTGTGACATATGTGCATGCTTGCAGGCACTCCTTCATCATATACCTTGAAACAAGCTCTCTCTTTCTCTCTCTCTCTCGCTTTCTCTCTCTCTCTCTCTCTCTCTCTCTCTCTCTCTCTCTCTCTCTCTCTCTCTCTCTCATATGTCTGTGTGACATATGTGCATGCTTGCAGGCACTCCTTCATCATATACCTTGAAACAAGCTCTCTCGCTGAACCCATAGCATGCCATTGCTTTCAGGTTGCTTGGCTAGCCAGCAAACCTCAGCCAATCCTCCTGTTTTCCTTCCTTCCTGTTCCACTTACAGACATGCCTAGCCCGTTCCCTGCTTTTATTCGGGTGGTTAAGATCTGAACTCAGGTCCCTCTGGTCGCCGAGCAAGATTTCTTATCTACTGAGTCATCTCCTAGCCCCTAGCCTTAGATTTCTTATATTCACCAACAGGCACAGGGGTCTTACATCAGCTGCCCTCACCATGTGGATACCAGTCATAGACATTGCAGAAGGCGAACTTCATCCTAACCTCCCATCAATCCTGACCCTTCCTCACCCACAAGAATTGTGTCTCCCAGGGTGCTATTCCACTTTGCCTGCTTCGGAGAGATCCTGAACTGCTTTGGGGGGAAACCCAGTTCTCTCTTGAGACTCTAAACCAAGAAATAATAGAGAGTAGAAGATGGGAATTAAATTAAAGTTCGACATAAACAACCAATACATGCCTCTCGTTTATTTATTTTCATTTGATGGGATGGATGGCTTCTTAACGTTTGGCTCCGTTCCACTTTGTTGATTTGAGTGAAAGTTTGGCTCTTGCCTTCTCAGCAGCCTTGATTAGCCTTCTCTGACCTGCCCAAGAGACCTATTAAAACGACCCATATTTTTGAGTTCCTGGAGGAAGACATCACTGCCCTTTAGAAAAAAAAAAAAAATCCTCTAATCTTATTTATTTCTTCAATTGTTTGCATTTTATTTTCAATTGGGGAAAATAAAAAAATAAAAAGAACTATTGCGAGGCTTGGTTTCATGGAGAGTTCACAAGGCGTAAAGCCTTGAAAATCACAGCAATTCTAAGTGTCCTTAGTTCTGATGGCTGTTCTGCATCCCGTCTTCATATATAGTGATGGCAGAGGTGTGCGCACTAAGCTGGGTTACCTTGCCCTGAGGGCTAGTGCAGATCTCTCCCCACTCTCTCAGCTGTCCCTCACAGCAATCCCCTGCACCCATATTGGCCTGTGATTTTGCCCTGATTCAGCCAAAGAGGTTTTTTTTTTTTTTTACAAACCCCAGGGGCACATGACAGAGTCCAGTTACCATCTGGATTTCTGAGAATAAGACTCAAGAATGACAGAGCATTGCTGAGCCCAGTCACAAAGACTCTGTGGTGTCTGTGAACGACAGGCATTTGGAGCATCTGAGAGGGCATCCTGAGCCCTGGCCCTGGCTCCCCAGACCCTGTTCTTCTTCTGTTCAGACCTGTTTCTTCTCTCTGTTGGTGGTAATCCTAAACCTGAGCTCTGTTTAACTTCTTTAGAAGTGAAGAGTCTTGATGCACAGGGTGTTGGATCCTGAGCACAGCTGATTTACAAATGCTGCGCGCTTCACTCCTATGGAGAAGTGGTGTCACCCTCAGAGAGGTTCTGAGCGGTACAGGGCAGATATCATGACCTTGACCTTTCCCAAAGCCTGTCTGAAGCTTGGAAACTCATGGCCAAAACCACCATCCTAATCCCTGTTGCCCTAGTGACCCTCATCTTACCTCTCTGAATGACACAAGATCCCTCCTCTGGTGGCCCCAAGGCCACATTCACAGTCCTTTTGTCATGTTGTTGAAAGTCTATAACTTTGGTTTGCTAAGGGGGCAGAGGGGAAGGTTGGGGAGGGTGGAGTACCAGTGCTTCTGAGTGATGGGGCACACTACTCTCTGACTGTTCCTGCAGCGCAGTTCTCAGAAGCCCCAATGGTTTTTGTTGTTTGTTTGTTCGTTTGTTTAAAGAAAGCTAGTCTTTCCCCACCCCCACCCCAGAGGGAGAAATGACTCCGAAGATTAAAAGCAAAAATCGACTTCTCTGCTTCTGGCCTTCAGCTCTCCTCAGCACTGTATGCCTAAACCTACGAGGTCAGTTCACTATTCTTGCCCCAAACTTAGTGGGCAAACAATATCTCCATACACCCATGGGGGCCTGAGTTCAGGGACCCAGTTTCCACATAAAGAAACTGGGGACAGACCCATCCCCATCTTCCTAGAATCCCATTGTTCTGGAGGCCGAGAGGGAGCACGCCTGGAATTTTTCAGACCAGCCGTTCTCAGCCTAGCTGACCAAGTGAGCTCCGGGTTCGATGTGAGACCCTGTTTCCAAAAAATAAAAAAAAATAAATTAAAAAATTAAAAATAAAGCCGGGCGTGGTGGCACACGCCTTTAATCCCAGCACTCGGGAGGCAGAGGCAGGCGNATTTCTGAGTTCGAGGCCAGCCTGGTCTACAGAGTGAGTTCCAGGACAGCCAGGGCTACACAGAGAAACCCTGTCTCAAAACAACAACAAAAAAAAAAAAAAATAAAATAAAAAATAAAAAATAAAAAATAAGGCTGAGAGCAACTGAGGAAGACACCCGACCTTGACCTCTGATTGAGGAAGACATGTGTCGCTGACCTCCAGTCTCCCTGAATACACATGCATGGATGCGCCCATTTCTTACTGCGCAGTGTCTCTATGGGTTGGGTAGAGGTTAACAGTTAAGACACACCCAATTCAGATTTGGGATTCTCTTCCAGGAGCCAAGGGCCCAACAAGCTTGGCAGCTGCCAAAGGCTGGGCTCTGGCCGGAGGGACTTTGAAAGTAGCTTCCTCACGTGGCCGGCAAACAACTGAACAGTTGGCTAGAGGCACCGCCCTACTTCTCCTCCACCAGGGCCTCTCCTATGTCTGCCCTGGTGTCCTCCTGCCACGGGGACCGATTTTCCAGGAGACTCAGATATCAATATGGAAAGTCACCATGCTTTTCAAGATATACCCTCTGAGGTCAACAAACCTCTGCCACCTTTAGTCACCCAAGTCATTAGGAAAAGAAATCGTATAAAAGCATACATACTGGGAGACGAGGGTTCTTAGGGCCAGCCAGGGGCCTCCAACTCTTACAATGAGTCCTTATCCACTTCTCTCAAATACAACTTGCCATGGCTTTAAGTCCCTGGTGTCCTGAATAAAGGCTTGACCACCTGACTAGAACCTTGTCACTACAGTGGAACTTTTAATGCTTTTTAAAGTGTCATCATTTTTTTTTTTAGGGCCAAAATGTCAACTTAAACATATATAAAGTGACAAATCAGCAAGAATCAATTATCAGCTGCTCGTGAGACCAGAAATGAGGCTCTGTTAGCTGACCTTTAGCTCCATGCAGCAAAGAAGACAGAGAAGGAGAACAAGGGGGAGGAGGAAGCCACCAAAGCAGTCGTAGGCCATACTGATGGTATCACTTTGTTCATTGCTATGCTGAGATGCCTGACCCAAGCGACTCAGCAAGTTTAATCTGCCCCATAGTTACAGGGTGCAGTCCATTATGGTGGGAAGGCAAGACAACAGGGCATGGGGTACCTGGTCATACTGCATCTGTAGTCAAGAACACAGGGAGATGGATGCTGGTGTTCCTTTCTTCTTTATCCAGTCTGAGCCCCCAGCTCAGAGGATGGTACTGCTCACATTCAGTCTTCTGTCTTCGGGAAAACCTTTCTGAAAACACCCTCCAAAAAGAAAAACAAAACAGAGGTAAGTTTCCTCGACGATTCTAAATCAGCCCACATTAACAGTGGAGATTTCCCATCATTCCAGTAGACACACCAAATATAATCGGGATTTTACGAATGTGCTTGTCTGGAATGACATTCTCCTTAGTGAATGACAGGAATACTGAGACTCTAAGACCTTGAGTTAAACCACCCTAGCACATGGAACTTCAACCACCACAAGGACGTTCAGAGATGGTGAAGTATGGGCAAATCCAAACTTCCCACAAACCAAGGGAGCCAAGAACGCATCAGGCACCGCCCACAGCACACTCCTTCCTTCCCATGCTGTTAGCTTTTTATCCCACTTGGGAGCCCCTACTAGAACCTTGTCCCTGGTCCACAGACCTTTGGTGGGTTCCCTCCCTTTCTCAATACCCACAGTGGACCGGCAGCCTCCAGGTCATGGCAAGATAACACAGGATCTCCCTGTCTATCTGTAATCTCTTAGCAACTTGCACAGGGTGGGGTGGGTGAACATGCCAAGTGGACTGGTGTATATACATGCGTGTGGCAGTCAGAAGCTGACATCAGGTGTCCCCTCTATCTGCCCGTCTTAAGTTTTTGATACATTGTCTCTTTCTGAACCCCATCATTCACCGATTTGACTAGCCTGCCTGGCCAGTGAACTACTGTCTATATGTGTCGTGTTCCCTGTCTGGAGCTGTGGTTATAGTTAGGGTGATATAAGGTGCTGGAGATCCAAACCCAGGTCCTCAAGCTTGCACTTCACTGGCATGGCCGTCTCCCCAGCTCTGCTGAAACCCTACAGAACTGTGGAGTAACAGACACCGGCAAGAACAGGCTTTGCTTCGCACAGAAGTAAACACAACCAAAAGCTGTATGTCTGTGGCTAGCTTCACCGCACACAATATTGCCAAAGCCAGAACAGTGAGTAGGCTTAAGTCCCTGGACTCGGAGTCCAGCTTTCCTCCCTACCCCAACCTGGACAGCAGAGGAAGTTCTTTCTCCGGCTTTGTCAAAGTGGGATCAGGAGGTAAGCACCCTCAGCCGGCTCCTCAGAGCTGAGCATGTAACGGGGCTGCACTTCTCAGTCCCTATTCATCTCGCTGGCCCCCTGTGACATTCATTATTGAAAGCATGGGCACTAGAGGGCAGGGGCTCAAAGAGGTAAACACGGCTGCCCGGTGAGGCATAGTGGCTTTCTTTTCCTATTTATAACAAACCTTGTTAAAAGCCTGGATGGGGAGGGACAGAAAGTGAAGCAGGAGGAACAAAAGTCAACATCTACAAAGGCTCATGGGAGAAGCATTAAGAGTATAAGAATAAGTTCCACTCAGAGATGCTTCAAAAACAAGAGGATTGTCAAAGAGTTTAAGGAAAAGTCGGAGGTTGTTTGGAGCATGTTTGGTCACCTGAGTGGAAGGCCTATGGGTAGGTAGCAGAGAGTTCCTTGTGGGGTCAATAGAGCAGTGCTCCTGCCTCTGTTCTCCAGGCCCTGCCCCCCCCCCCCAACAGTGTGCCCAGGGACAAGGGGAGGTAGCTAGAGAGGAAGTTCATACTAAAAATTGCCTTGCATACGCACCCCCCCACCCCATAAAAAAGCCTGGCAGTGGTGGCGCACGCCTTTAATCCTAGCACTTGGGAGGCAAAGGCAGGCGGATTTCTGAGTTCGAGGCCAACCTAGTCTACAGAGTGAGTTCCAGGACAGCTAGGACAACACAGAGAAAGCCTGAAAACAAACAAACAAAAAACCAAGAGAGTGAGAGAGAGAGAGAGAGAGAGAGAGAGAGAGAGAGAGAGAGAGAGAGAGAGAAAGCCTTGTATAGTCTTTAGTGACCTGGCTTTTCTCACACCAAGGATGCTACATGGTAACTTCTCATAGCTCCATACATGTAGACAGAGGTCTGATGAACAGGCGGCCTTGAGATAATCCTCCTTTAAGATTTGAGGCAGCATCACTTAGAACAATGGCAGAGTCCTCACACCCTGAGGACCCCCTTAGATGAGATCTCCTGAAGATAGGTAGGGGTGTCTACTAATTATCTCTCATTCACCCTTAGGTCTGCAAGAAGACTTCCCATCAACAGCAACATGGGAAAGGTCTCTGGTCCCATGGCTTCCTCTCCTTGTCTACCTTTCACTGGGATCTCTGTAGCCGGACAATCCATGTTGCTGCCCCCTCCCATGAGCTATAATTGTCTCAGGTTCTAGGGAATGGGACACGCGTGCCTTTTTGGCTGTTATTCTTCACCTGTGACTTTCTACTTCTCCTCTTCTCAAGCTTCCTGGGATCATTTTCCAAATAAATGATAAATGATAAAACCCAATTCTCAGGGTTTGCTACGGGGGACACAGACTCAGGACAACCTTTACCTGCTTAGGGACATGAAGCTAGACTGGGCTTTCCATCAGCACTAAACATTTAAAAACACTACTCTCCCTAGGACAGGGAATTCTAAGAAAGGCACTGGTCAAAGAGGGGATCCAGTTGTGGTAACAAGTACTTGGTTGGTTAGACACCATCACTCCAGCACGTTCTACTCTTAAAACACCTAAGCACTTCTGACTGGAGTTCCCAGCATCATGAATCTAGCCTGGCTCTCTTGGCTCTTTCCTTTGCCATTATAGTACACAAATTTTGTGTCTCCCCATCCCAAAACAAAATCACTATTCCTAGATGGGAGTCAAGGAGACACACATGGCAGAAGTTGTCGAGGAGCCAAGCAACAGCTGGTGGGGGAGAGAACACCTCCAGTGTTTCCTCCTAACACCCTCTCCTGAAGCTCTGCTTACAGGAAGCCTCAACTGTGACCTCACAAGAAACTTTAATTGTTCCTTTTTTAAAAAAACTACTGTGGACCAACTCAAGCTCAGCAGGCAGGACAAGGTTTCTAAATGGAACAATTATCTGAGAGAGGCCTAGATCCAAAGAGAAGAATGGTGGGGTGCCGCAGGGTGGGACAGATGGAGAGATGGGCCGTCCGAGACCATGGGAAGCTACCACTGGTTTATAAAGACTCCCCAGGAGAGAAGCTGCCCAGAGAAAGACGGGGCTGCCAGCAGACTAACTGGTCTACCCTGAGCTTAGCTTTCCACCCAGAGAAATGGCCACTGCAAACCTCATGAGATCTTCCAGATTCAAAATATATATAGAACGCACGTGTATCAGGTGTCTGGCATATAATAAAGGCTTCTATAGCACTTAACTGTCACCAGCTAAGTCACCGAAGGAAGGGGAGGAACCTCTTAGAACTGAGGACATACTCAGTCTATGGACACATTTCTCCTTGTCCACATAGAGACCCTGGAGGCACAAGAAAAGTAGTGTTGTATTAATGATGAAAAAAGAAAACAAAGAACAGGCTGGGTAGTTGGTTTCATGAATAAGAACACTTATTACAATCATCTGAGTTCAATTTTTGCATCATTTGTGTAAATAGTTGGGCCCAGTTGACTACACCTGTCATCCCAACCCTCTAGGGGACGGTCACAGAATGCTCACTGGGGATTTCTGGCTGCTGCCCCAGCTCCAGGGTCAATGAGAGATCCTGTCTAGAGGAAATAAGCTGGAGAGTAGGGAACCCAACATTCTTCTCTGGCCCCTAAATGCATGTACCTGAACACACATGTGCATATATGCTGCTCCCCCGCACCAACATTTTATTATGTGCTATGTAATATATGTGTTAATTAGAATAACACTAATTGTTCTCCCGTATAAATTATAGCATCCCACAGCTTGGTGGGTACCTACCACGTTCAATTTTCAGCCTCATTGTCACCCTATATGAGGTCGACATGCAGAAGGTGGAAATGGAAAGATGGGAAGAGCCTCGGGCAGTAAGTGTGGGATGATCATTATCAGTCAGGCCTGGGGTACGAACATATTCCATTCCATCAACGAGAAGTCAATCATGAGCTCTCCATGCGCTCAGGAAGAAAAGGAAATGAAACATGATGAACACACCTGATAAGAAAAATGAACAATTAGAATCCTCGACCCAGCCTGTGCCTGATGCCTCCTAAGCAGAAGCAGCAGAGAGTAGCCAGAGTGACAATCCGAACAGTGTGCTGTCCCTATGCCCCTCACCTGAGACATACCACACGTAAACGTGATACCGATCTTGTTGAAAATCTTTCCATCTCAAACTAAATATTCACATTCCTCCCTGTAGAGATTAGCTTATTATTTGTAACTTCTCCCTCCTTTTCCTCAACCTTCTGGGAGCGGTACACTCTCTATTCCCACAATAATGGACTTGGCTGTGCAGCCTGCTTCGGCCAATGGAATGTGGATGGAAGTTTTAGGACATCACTTCTGATCTTAGGCTGTGAGAAGCACTGTGTAGCATTGCTGATCCTCTTAGGTACATCCTACATCCACCATGAGGAGGCTTCCTTGTGAACAAATGGTGCTCGCCTTCATTCTGGGCCCAAGATGAAATTGTGGGGACCAGAGCCACTTGGAACACTCCAAGCTGCCGCACAGAGGTGAGAACAGGAAACAAAACCTTACTTGTGTACACGCACTATTAATCTGTGTATGGCTAACCACCCAGAGTCAGCATCAGAGTTACCCCTGTGTCCAATGGGAAGCCAAAAGTAGCCTGAGCATGGTCTACTAGGAGAGAGCTTGCATCTAAAGTCACAAAGCATTTACCGGGAGTTACCCAGCATTTGCCATGAGTTCCTTGGGAGCCTGTATTATTTATTCTTGTTGCTTTGCCTAAATGTCTGACAAGAAGGCACAGAATGGAGGAGGGAGTTATTTTGGTTCTCTATGTGAGGGTGCAGCCCATTGTGGCAGGAAGGGCACGGCGGAAGGAGAGTGAAGTAGTTGGCCACATTGCATGTACAGTCCGATAAGACAGCGGACAGGAAGTGAGCTATAAAAATCTCAGAGCCTGCACCCAGGTACCCACTCCCTCCAGCAAGGTTTCACTTCCCAAAGATTCCATTACTTTCCAAGATGGTGCCATCACCTGGGAACCAAGTGTTCAAACTACGTGAGCCTATGAGAGACATTTTGCAACCAAACCATAAAAAGGTTCAAAGACAGAACCAAGTCTTGGCAATAGGGCTTCCGTATAATGGTTCTACAAGAGACCTACTTTCCTTTCTACTTTCACCTCCTTCTTCTTTTACCCAGAGAGTGGGGGTGGCGTTAGAGTGCATTCGGTGCTTCATTTGGGAAGTTTACCATTGAATCTGGCTGAATTCAGGTTGGTCACAGAGCTCCTGGGTGGGAGAGTACAAAGTCTGCCTTTCCAAGGAAGGCAGAGATAACGACTCCAGCACAGATGGAGGAGAATTCTTCAGGGAAGAGAAGCAGCACTTAGGTTGGTTAAAGCCTTCCCTGGTGAGCCATTGTGTTCTTGTTTGGGGTTTCTGGGCCCTCATTTTGGATACAGCAAGGCTCTTCAATGGAGATTTATGGTGTGGAAACAGTCAACGGGAGCCCATGAATCAATCCAGGATGCCTCTGCGTCCTTGGCACTGGATGCTTCCTTCTGCTGCCGCTGAGGAGTTGCCCTTTTCTTACAATCATTATTTAGCTGATTAACCGCATTAGAGCAGTTTCATGGGCACACCCAGGCAAGGGGTATCACAACGCACACACTGATATGACTGTAGCCTTCGCTGAAATGTGTGAGCTTACTGTTGTAGAGAGCACTGCATTGTCTCATCCTGGTTTCCTGTTAGAGAACATCAGTTTGGGCCTAGCAGTGTTCACAATGGGTGTATATGATACCATCTCATTGTTGTGGAAAAAAAAAAAAAGAAAAAGAAAAGAAAAAAAAAAAACAAAAACAAAACCAACCAACTAAACAACAATGACAAATGAAATGTAAAGACCAGAGTTTATTTTTGGCTCACAGTTTCAAGGGATACAGTACACCTTGGTGGGCAAAGCATGGTGGCTGGAGTACTAGTATCTAGTTACATTGCATCCATAGTCAAGAAGTAGAGAGGGGAGAGATGAATGTCAGTGCTCAGTTAATGTTCTCGTTTTTGTTTGTTTGTTTGTTTGTTTGTTTGTTTTTAACTCAGTCCAAGACTTCAGCCTATGGAATGGCGCTACCCACAATGAGTGCAGGTCTTCCTACTTCCATCAAATATAATCTAGGCAATCCCTTATAATCCTGCCCAGGGATTTGTTTCTTCTGCAATTGTAAACCTGGTCAGGTTGACACTCACAAATGTCACATAGTACAGGGCAGTGGGGAACTAAGATACTTGGCATGCAGCTAGCCACCAGCATTCCTAGATGTTTTCTCCTTAGCCTGAACTCTAGAGAAAAGGTTGCCCCGCTAGAAGGAAGACACCTCATTAAGAATGCTGGATCCATGGTCTATGTTCTCTTCAATTAATGTGATTATGGGTGTTCTCATCCGTACATGGCTCTGAGCATCGTTATCACACAGCGAATTCTTGTTTTTACACTTGTAGCTCCAATGTGCTCCAAACTCATGTGCAATAACTATCTAGTTGACAACTCTACTTCAATGGTTTATGGACATTCAAAACAAAACACATCTAGGTTGGATTGGACTCTTGTTCTATTCTCTCTACATATCTATATCTAAATACACACACACACACACACACATACACACAACCAAATCTCCAATCTTTCTCATTTTCAGAAAATGATATTTTCCTCATGAAAGCCATGGAGCTAGAGGTCAATGTCCCTCTCTCTCCCTCAGCACCATTACCAACCTTATAGGCTGGCTCTGAGGGAGACCATCTAACAGTCAGAGTCCATCCCCACTTCTCCATCATTGCACAGACTGAGCACCACAGTCCCCTATCTGCTAAGTCTTCTACTCAATTTTCTTCATTTGCTTTACTCAAGAGTTAGCCAGGGACTTTTAGAAAAAAGGGATTTAAGCCATATCATAATCCTCCTCAAGGCCTTCCAGTGACTTCCTGTGGTGAAATTTTGCACAGAACACATGCTGTCCACTCTTCAGGAGGTTAAAAATCTGTCTTGGTTCTTATAGGCTGAGATCAAGGAACCACTGGGCTGGTTCCTTCTGGAAACTCCCAACTCCTCTGCTTGCTCCTTCAACTACCAGAGGTCACCTGCAATCCTTTCTCACCTCTGTCACCCATCTCTCTGACTCGGTATCTTTTTCTGTCTCATGAAGACCCTTGTGGTGATCTGGGGACCACCTAAGTCAATCACAGCTTCACAGTCCCTTTTGTGTAGAAGGTCATGTGTGCACAGATTCTAACCAACAGAGCATAGTCCTTCTCACAGCCCATTGTTCTGTTTGTCACATTTTTTTATCACACTTCCAGCAAAACTTAAACTTACTTGCTCGGTCTACAAGAACACAAGTGGATGCCTGCAGCCTCAGTTCTTGTGACCTTCCAACTCTCTCCTTTTTAAACTCCCTCTGGCTTCCTCATAATCTTCTCACAGGTAAATGATGTTTCACATGCTAGGAACCTCTCCAGAAATACCCCCTGAACCCACTCCCTCAAATAATTTAGGTTCCTGAATGAATACAGCTTATAGAAAAGGCTCCTCTGGCCAGTTGCCTAATTAGAGGGCCATTCAGAGTTGAGCAGCTCTGCACACACACACACACACACACACACACACACACACACACACACACATACACATATACTCCACATAGGTATATCCACCACACACACGTGTGCATACATCTAATAATACCCCACATATGCACACATACCATATACATGCATTTATCTATGCACACACCCAATGTATACCCACATATGCATGCACAATACCCACACACATATATACACACCAAATATATTCATGTGTACATATACAGCACACTCCCAACACATAATTCACATCTACACACCCCACACACATATACATGTGAGTATGCACATAGCCAATACATCCCCTTCAAATGTTTACATGGCATACACATGCATACACAAACACATGTACACATAGTCAACTCATATTCAATGTGTGTGCATATACTACACCCCCAACATATACCCCACCTATATCATATGCACACACTCTATGCATAAGCCTAAGCATGTGGATATTTACATACCCAACACATATCCTACATATTCACATACATGTATGCATGTATATGTTTTATCACTGTTTCTTACCCAGTCCCATTTTCCTTTTCAGCATCTGACATAAGAACACACATATTGTGGACTATTCACTGATGACCTGACTCTCTTAAATGTAAGCTGTATGAGAGCAACGCTTGTTGTCTTTGTTCTTTATTCAGGGTCTAAACAGTGCCTGGCATGGAGGAAACATTCAGTCCGTATGGGGTGAACAAACGAAAGGAAAAGAATAGGAGAGCAGTTATTATAAGGTACCATGGGTCACAAAGGGTTTGGCTAAGTATAACATTCGGAAGATTTTTCTAGAGAAAGAAACAGTTAAGGCAAAATTCTCGGGACTGAGGCGACCCCGAGCAAGTGAACAAAACAGTTATCAACTCTTGCCAGGCCTCGCATTCCCTGCATGAATGGAGGAAATTGAATTTCTGAAGCCGAAAGCTCTCTCACCTAGAAGAAGTGCGCAAGGGCTTTCTTATCTGGGGCCACGTCTACTGAGCAGACACTTGCTGGCTGACAACTCCGTCTTCCCTTGCTCGCCCAGGACTGTCTGTCGGTGTCAAGCAAGGCAGGCAGGAGGACTCTGGGCAGCTGGGGCAAATGTCCCCCAGGAAGGCAGCATAGGCCTTTTAGGAGGTGTGGGGCTTGAGCAATGGTACACTCTAGCCTAGCAGCATCTAACGCTGCTTGGGTGCCCTTCATGGGTATGAAGTGTATGTTTTCTGCCAGTGTCTGTGAATGTCTCATGACCCTGCTCTCTAGTGTGTACATCTGATCAGTGCAGGGCCACAGGGATCAGGACTCCACTGCTCTGGATAAGGGAGGGGAGGAGCCAACTGGCTCTCATTTAGGCACAGGAACCGAGTGTGCTAATTGAACAGTCCACAGAATAAGGAGGTGTATCTATATGATGCATCAAAGACCTCAGTCTCCCATGCCTCCCTGATTTTAGGGCATGCCCCTGCACTGATCCACATGACTGGCTTTTCTCCAATGGGATCCAAGGCCTGGCAAAAACACTGAAGCAATCTATGTCTCTCTGGGAACGCTACCCAATTATAACTACAGAGGATGACAGAGACCTGAGGGTCAGATGACATGATCTAGTCAAGATCGTCCCTACAGTGACTACTAGCCCAAGCAAGTCTTCCAGCCGACCACATTAGCCATCCCTGCCCACCTGAGCCTGACCCAGAACCGCCTGGCTAACAGTGGCTGATGAGAAATTAGTTAAAGATTGTTGTTAAACCACTCCTTGTAACAAGTACTTAGCAGCTGTTCCCACTGTAAAGCATTGACTAGCCACTTGGTCATGCAGATGCTCAGTGGTAGCTGAAAAGCGAGATAAAAGCATAGATTCTCTGCCTTCATTTGGCTTCTATCTCCTCTGTTTTGCAACTTCTGGTCTGATACCTGCTCAACCCTGCATGTAGGCATAGGAATGTTAATGATTTAAGGTGTGTCTGTCTAAAGACTGATGGATACCAGATGGAGTAGCCCTAAATTTCTTCATTCCCCCTTCAAGACCAAAGGCAGGAAAATAAGGGTAACTAGGGTGCCTTTTCTATTACACATTCCTAGAGAACAGTCCAGGGGTTTTCAGTTGCTGGCTTACATTTTCAATCACTTGGATTCCAGGACTAGATCACCTCACCATGGTAGTGGTTATCCTATAGCGGGGACTGAGGTGTTCCACCTATACAGAAACAATCATGTCTTGGGAATCAAGCTACCCGTTCAGTGATGACTGTTGTGAAGGCTTGTGAACCCCCTCAAAGAATCAGAACCAAGACAATGATTAATCAGATCATGGCTTGCACAAAGCTGATTAGCTATACCTGTTCCCCTTGCACCCCATAGGCTGGGGCACTAGCTTAGGTATCCATCTCCTAATATAGCCATATTACTGAAATCACTGTCTACTTTACCACCATTATTTTTTTTCTATGTGATTTTTCATAATAGAGCTAATTTTCATCCCACCTCCAAGACAAATCTGTGGTAACATATTTGGTGTAAGAGGAGTGCTACACAGACAAAGACAGAGTTGTCTTTTGAAGAGCCAATTTGAGGAGGGAACAAAGGCTGATTCTTAGGGGTCCACATTTATGTTAGCCCACTGAACACAACTTTTTTTGGCCAGAGGTACACATCTAAGAATTCCAAAGGCAGGATGCACCATCTGCCTAGGTACAGTAAGCTCCATCCCTGGGGTATCTCTGTCATTAATTATAGACTGACCATACTTTACTTTCAGACCATGTTTAAGTGATGCTGATGGTCTCATGCTCAAGGCAAATGAGAATTTCTCTCTCCTCTCTCCACACACTAGGAATTGAGTTCCTTGGAGATCAAGTACAGGCATGTTGCTCCTCCACCTCCCCCACCATCCTCCTCCATCTCCCCCACCATCCTCCTCCATCTCCTCCACCATCCTCCTCTATCTCCCCCACCATCCTCCTCCACCTCCTCCACCATCCTCCTCCATCTCCTCCACCATCCTCCTCCATCTCCTCCACCATCCTCCTCTATCTCCCCCACCATCCTCCACCATCTCCTCCACCATCCTCCTCCATCTCCCCCACCATCCTCCTCCATCTCCTCCACCATCCTCCTCCATCTCCTCCACCATCCTCCTCCATCTCCCCCACCATCCTCCTCCATCTCCTCCACCATCCTCCTCTATCTCCCCTACCATCCTCCTCCATCTCCTCTACCATCCTCCTCCATCTCCTCTACCATCCTCCTCCATCTCCTCTACCATCCTCTACCATCTCTTCCACCATCCTCCTCCATCTCCTCCACCATCCTCCTCTATCTCCTCCATCCTCCTCCTCCATTTCCTCCACTGTCCTCCTCCATCTCCTCCACCATTCTCCTCTGGCTGCAGACTCAGTACTTACCCATCACAAACCTTGAGGAAGCATCCCTGGCACACAGCAATAGTCCTCATGGATGGTTGGCACAGGTGTCTGGCGAACATAGATAGACACTCCTCAGACATCACCGTACTCCGATCCTCCATTGCTCTGGAATCAAGTCAGCTGGACAGGACTTTTCTCTCTAAGTGTAATAAAACTGTTTCCAAACAGAGGAAGTGAGATGTTTTCTACAGCTGCTGCACATCCATTATGCTGCTGCCGCATGCATTGTTCCTTGGGTTTTTATGATGCACAAAAAAAATAATTAAGATGAGAGGCACTTCTCTCTAAATCTTTTTGTTGTTGTCGCTTAAACATGTTTTGCAAATGGCCAATCTTTCCTGTTACTTAGGTTTCCATCCAGAAAATGTTAGCACTTAATTATAAAATCAGCCACTAATATGCTTAATGACTTTCCATTATGCCAAATAATAGCGGCCATGAGCTTTCAAAATACATTTGCATCCATATTCCCTTGACCTGTTCATCAGAGTCCTGAGGTAACCATGTTCTGACCATTGGCTAATCATCAGCCTGCTTAGTTAACCTGGGAAGTCCCATATGTGGTGTGCCCACACAGTAGAAAATACCTTCTAGAGGGAAATACGGTTTTAGCTCATAACTTGGCTTTGACCTTCGAGGGCTCAGAGCCCATGTGCTTAATTTCAGTAAGTTGTTGGCATCCTATGGAGTAGTGACCATGAAAAGGTCCCAAGGAAGGCAAGATTGGTATCTGGGAGCAGGACAGAAGAGAGAAAGGTGGGTCTGGATGCTAAAAAAGTACCAGGGACCAAGTGTAGCACTTTTGTTGGCTGAACTCGAGGCTTTGCTAACCCCACCCCTGCCCCCATAGACACATGTTGAATGTTAAACCAGTACCTCCAAAATGGCTGCATTTGAAAACGGGCTTGACAGGTAAGTCAAGATGGGATTCTTTGGGAAAGTACAGGACGAACATGATTATTATCCTTACAAGAAGAGGATACTGGACAGATAGAGGACCATGTGAAGAACCAGGGAGACAACAGCCATCCACACATCAAGAAGGCCTCAGAAGAAATCAGCCAAGTGCACACCTTGATCTTGAATATTCAGCTTTCAGAGTATGAGAAGGTGTCTGTTGTTTTAAGCCGCCTTATGTGCAGTACTTGACTCTAGAAGCACTAGAGATGAACACAGGAGGGTACAAGCTAAGTCTGCACCTGCAGCCCCACGTGACCACCACGTGACCACCACGTGACCACCAGACTTAGATTCGTTCCTAGGAGCTCCAGTGTAGGCTCAACAGTGTGGTTTCTCATAGGGGCTTAAAGACAGAATGCTGTGGATGGTGTCGCCACCACCTCACTCTCCAGAACTTCACACCCAAGAATCGCATGATCAAATGATAACATCACAAAACATCTCAGTGTTTCGTGGACTTTTATGATTTGGTGTTGAGTTACATTTGCAGCTGTTCATAGATATCTGGTACATACAACCCACAGGCAAGAGTTGAACACATTCAGTAGGACTTTCCAATTCATACCTCTGTAAAAATGAATTCCATTCACGAGGGGCCCAAGGCTTCTTGATCTGCAGGAGCAGGAGTCCCATCCCACTGCATCCCTACTGTTGTTCTCTGTCCCCATGGCTCCCACCTGAGGATTCATCTAGTTCCTCACCTGCCCTGCTTTGTATACCTGCCCATTCGGAATGGCTGGTCAGTTACTCATCTTTTCCTCTCCCGATCACAAGCTCTATGAGTACTTCCTAGGTTTTCCTTCTTCTGGACATACTTCCATCCCAGTCCAAGCTTGGCCTCGGCCACTCCAAAGGGTGACCTTCCCACTCAAGACCCATGCAGGTGACTAAGCAGGACATGTATGAATTCTGAATCAACTCCTGGCAACCTCAGTTTTACCGTGCATGCAAATCACTTGGGAGTTTTTGTTGAAATGCCCATTGCAAACCCATGCCTGCAACCCAATATTCTTCATTTCCAGTAGGTTCCTGGTGTTTACATTATTATGGCTTAAATGTAGAACATTCCTCCACAGGCCCATGAACTCTTGGTCCCCAGAGCCCAGTTAGTTGATGGACTGTGATAAAATATTTACTCAGAAAATTCCTACTGAATGGAGGGAGATCTCAATGGAGGGCTTCTACATGAGGATGACTTCTACATGAGGAGGATTCCTACCTGAAGAGGACTTCACACAGGAGGAGGACTTTTCACAGGAGGAAGAATTCCCACATGAAATGGACTTCCCATATGAGGAGGACTTCCCACATGAGGAGGACTTTCTACATGAGGTGGACTTTCCACATGAGGAGGACTTCCCACATGAGGAGGATTTTCCACATGAGGTGGACTTCCCACATGAAATGGACTTCCCACATGAGGACTTCCCACATGAAATGGACTTCCCACATGAGGAGGACTTTCCACATGAAGAGGAACTTCCACACAAGCAGAACCTTGACCATAGTCTTCCACTGTGCTCTCACAGAAAGATTGGAAGATGTGGAATTGGGCCTTAGCCCAATGCACAACCCAAAGGATAATGAAGTAGACCTGGGGTCTTCTAGAGGAATTGGCAGGCAGAAGAGACCTCCAGAAGCATTGCTCATAAGAGGCCTGCTACCTTCTGACACACGCAAGAAAGGCCTTGGCAGACACAAGTCGAAAATAAGCCCTGTGAAGCAGACAGAGTTCTACATACATATATTCCCAATCTTGGGGAGATAGAGGCAAGAGAATCTGGAGTTCAAAGCCAGCCTGGGCTACATGAGACCCTATTCCAAGTAAATGAAAGTCTAGGGAAATGTTTTCCATGAAAGGAGAATCAGTGACTATTCCAAATAGTGACAGAAAACAGCTGAACTTTAAGCAAAGGCAATGAATTTTACCAGAAATCTTAAGATTTCTAACTTAAGATATATATATATATATATATATATATATATATATATATATATATATATATGTGTGTGTGTGTATTATATAAAATGTATCATTAATAAGTACAAATATATAATTATTTGATATATAATTATAAATTATATTTAATAATTTAGATATGAATGTTTTGCCTGCATGTATATATGTATACCGCAAGCCTGTTTGGTTCCTACAGAGACCAGAAGACCACATTGGATTCCCCCTGGTACTGAAGTTACAGACAGTTGTGAGCTGCCATGTGGGTGGTAGAAATGGAACTGGGGTCCTCTGTAAGAGCAGCCAGCGCTCTTCACTGCAAGGGCATCTCTTCAGCCTCTATTTCTAACTTAGACTGCTTCTTTCCTTTTTTTTTTCCCCCTGTGATAAATGCATTCATTGCCCAGGGCTGCCAGGAAAATAACCAAAACCCTTGGAGGCTTGAAAAAAACATTAATTTATTCTATCACAGTTTTCCAGCTAGAAGTTTGAAATCATAGTTTCTGAAGGCTCTAAGGGAGATGCTGCCCTGGTCTCTTCCACATAGCATCTCATAGATAGGGAAGTACTATCTCAGCATCTGCTCTCTTCCTCACATGGCAGCATCTCCAGCTGGAGCGTTCCGGTTCCTAGGTGGCCCTTGCTCAATCACATTATGGAAGTTCGCAGATTTGTTTGTCTGCAGAGATGAGGTGAGGCAGGACATTCCATGGACCATTTTCTTCAGGATGAAATAGTCAGCAGTGCTCTTGTCAGACAATAGGCCGTTGAATATTTGGAGACTTTCCGTTGGATGGAAACTAGGGTAGTTGTCAAAATCCCAGTGTGGCTGCAAATAGACTCAAGGTCTAGATTCAGAGCAGAGCTATACCACGGACTTAGACCTCATGTCTAAGATGAATTATTGTGCAAAGTCAACTGAAGACTCTAAACATGAAGGGTCTGGACGCTCTCCTACATCACAAATACATCTGCTACTTCCTGTGACAGCTACCGGTTCCCAATGCCTGTTTCCAACTGAATCAGGGTTTTCAAGTCAGAAGAGGCAGGGGAAGTGGAACCCTGTAGCTCTAAAGTGCAGCTTGTTCTTTAGTTGATGCATCCCTAAATTCTCCTAGCAAATCAGGACCACAAGCATTCTCTAGTAGAAAATGCCTAAGTCTTTCAAATAAAAACTTAGACAGTGGTGTGACATGTCATTCAAGAAGTGACTCCCGTCCATGACAAAAGCTTCTGAACTTGACAACAAAAAAAGAGTCAACCTAAAATCTTCAATATTTACCCAGCCTGCGTTGACTGTAAAGTTTTCAGTTGTTCCTGAAGTGAAAGGATTTTCCTAACAGTGGGAAATGAGGTTCCACTTGAATGCCTGTCAACAGAATTCGGTAGAATGAACTCGGTGATGTCTATACTCCAGGGTAGCAGCTAGCCAATACTATGGTTTAAATATGGTATGTTCCCCATGCACAGGCTTATAAACACTTGACAGTGGCACTGTGTTAGGAGGTTTTACGAAACTTTGAGAGGTGGACCTCATAGGAGGAAGCAAGTTACTAGGGAAAAGGGGTCTTGAAGGCTATAGCTCAGCCCTGTTACTTGACTTTGGCTACAGCATGGCCAGATTCCATATTCTTCTGCTGTTCCCATGCGGTCCTCAATGTATTGGACAGTATATCCTCAGTCTGTGAGCCAGACTAAATCTTTCCTCCCTTTAACTGCTGCTTATTGTTAAGATTTGGTCAGTGCCATAGGAAGATTAACTAACACTAGGAAAAAAACAAAGTCCTAAGATGCAAATCTGCTGTTAGATAAGTCTGCAGCAGAAGAATACATCCACACGTTCCTATATGAAACGCTACCGAGGGATGAAGACTACAGACAGCCGCACAACACTCACAGAAGGGTCCCCTCTGGGAAGAGCTTTAGGCTCGAAGGAAGCAGGGGCAGATTCACATCTGAAGAACCGATCTGATGTATGGTAACTGGCTTGCATTCACTCGCTACTTGGGCAACTTCAACAGTCACACCAATGATTTTACCTGCATGTAGATATGTTTATGTGAATGTATGTCCCATGAATGCAGCGTCTGTGGAGACCTGAGAGGACCTCAAGTCTCCTGGCGCTGGAGTTATGGTTGGCTGTGAGCCAGGACGTAGGGGCATGGAATGAAACTTGGGTCCTCTGCAAGGGCCACGTCCTCTCTTCACTGATGAGTCTGCTCCCCAGACCCTAATTATTTTAATTTAAAAAGAGCAACAAACCAACACTGGATAGTTTCAGAGGCCTATTAGAAGAAGTAAGTAGTTATCAAAAATTTACTGTGGCAGTTTGTATGAAAAATGTCCCCCAGAGGCTCAGGGCTTTGAGTCCAAAGGCCACAGTTGATGGTTCAGTTTGAGATGGTACAGCCTTGTTGGAGGAAGTACATTGCTGGGGGCGGGCCTTGTGAATTCATAGCCCCGCCCTATTTCTAGTTTGCTCTCTCTCTCTCTCTCTCTGATTTTTTTGTTCCTGGTTGACGATGTGATTTCTCATTTTCCTGTTCCTGCTGCCATGCCTGCTGCTGGCTGACACACCTTTGCCATAACAGACACTTATCCCACTGAAATCATAAATCCAAATAAACTCTTCCTTCTATAAGTTGATGTTGGTTATGATGTTTATTCAAAGCAATAAAAGTAACCAGTACAGACAGCAAAACATGGAAAATTCAATCTGTATATGGAGATACATATAGTCACACCTATATATTTGTATGCATGAGACTGTATATTATAATATATACAGCATGTATTACTGGTAACTATCTTATTTCATTTTACTAACTACACTTAGGAAACTGACTTGTTTTTCAAGCATCTATCCATCTTTTTTCCCCTTAACTTCAAAACATGGCCAAGTTGGATTTAACATAAGAACAATTATTTCAGCCCCTTCCAGGAGACTCTAGGGGTTAACCCTGGATGCCGGCAGAGGTGGGTCAGCTCTGATCTCTTGGAGGTCTTGTTAATGAGACTGGTGTAAATAGAGAACGCTCTGATCATGATACGCGGCCAAAAGGAAAGGATTCATAATGGTGGGGGAGGGGTGAATCAATATGGCTTTGGGAGTCAGATCAACATAGCTGCGGATTCTCGCTCTGTGAACTTGTAACAAAATAGGCCAGCACGTCAATCTGATTCTCCTTGTAAAATGAGGTTAAAAAAACACTGCAGAGAAGTAGCCTGAAGACTGAATGAGGACCCCTGTAACAGTCAGCTTGAACCTGGCCTTACCTAGATGGTGAGGAAGGTTGACCCTCACCATCTACTTCCTGTGGGTGATAGGAGTATGTCTTGGCCTTCAAGTAAGAGATGCTAGGCTCTGAGTCGACTAATCAGAGATTAATAGGAACAGTTTTCCTAATGACTTTGTGCCCATGTGTCTCTGACTGTGATCCGGCATGGATTCTGTCACCAGAGGTGCCCAAACCCAAGGCAAACAGAAGCCACTGTGGTTCCATATTTCTCATTTCAAGGCTTTTTAGGTCACGGTAATTGCTTGATTCTTCCATATAATTAAACACCGCAACACAACCAACTGCATCAAATAAGCCTCTAAAATTCGTTAAAGGAGAACACCACCCTTTGGCTCCAAAGGCTTTCACTGGCTCAGATCTGGGTCTTCCCTGAGGGTCTGTCACCTGGCTGTTTTCTTTCCTACCCTCACCAATCTTTCCAACAGCCGGTCACACCTTCCTCAGAACACATGGCGTCTAAACGAGAACAGGGCTTGCTCACAATTTCCTTGGGTGAATCAGAAGCTAAAGTAAGCTCATATAAAAACCCAATCCCAGCCCCACCCTGTCATCTCATTAGCTCACTTCTCACTGGTTCTCAGCAGCAACCCCTTTGCCATAGCCCGCTTTTTACACACCCAATGGGGCATGGTAGACAGTCTTCAGTTAGAAGTAAATATTTAAGGGCAAGACTGATGAAAGCAGAGAGAGAGAGAGAGAGAGAGAGAGAGAGAGAGAGAGAGAGAGAGAGNAGAGAGAGAGAGAGAGAGAGAGAGAGAGAGAGAGAGAGAGAGAGAGAGAGAGAGAGAGAGAAAGGGAGGCTAGTGAAGAAGGGTGGGGCCTGACCAGGCTTGCTGTGAGCATTAAATTATAGGATGGAGTATCAGAATTACCAAGACAGTTCTGGTGCTCAGTGGATCAATGATACCTCCTCCTCTTCCTCTCCCTCCTACTTTGCCTCGTCCACCCTCAACTTGTTTATATTTATGTGTGTGTTTGTTGCACACCTGAGGAGGCCAGAGAAGGGCATCAGAGAAGTCCCAACCGGGATCCTCTGCAAGGGCAATGAATGCTCTTAAGCAATGAGTTATCTTCTCTCCAGACCTCCTTTCTCCTTCCCCCTCTCCCTCTCCCCCTCCTCCTCTTCCTTCTTCTCCTCACCCTCACCCTCCTCCTCCTCTTCTTCCTCCTCCTCCTCCTCTTCCTCCCCCTCCTGTACATCCTTGTCCCATCTTCCTTTTCCCTTTCTCATTGCCACTCTTCCTCCATCAGCTCCAGCATCACCTCCTCATTATGGACACATTAACAGCGGCCATCAGACATTTCTGGAGATCTTCCTGAGCATCAAGACCTAAGCAGAGGGTTCACTCACGCGTCTACATTTAATCATTAACACAGTACAGCAGGGTAGACCACACTGAATACCCCGGCTGCCAGAGTGAGCAGCCAATAGTTAAGAAACTAGGTCCTTGAGTCCAAATGGAGAGTTTGACACATTCACTGTTGGGCACTTCTCAAATCATGTCCTGGGTGAATCCCTCATCCATAATGGTATCATAAACAAGTTGTCATCCTGTTGGTCTGCCGAGAGGGCCAAACAGCAGGGCATAGAGCCTTGCACAAAGAAGAGGTTTGTGTCTCTTGCTGTCACTGTCCCTCCTCTTTGATGGGTCCTCATTAGAGATCAGCATTTTCCAATAGGATAATAGGCATCTGGAAATTTTCTGTACACGTGGCACAGGTAACAACATTTTCTGGTGTCACAATAAAAAAATGAAAAAGAGAATGGGTAAGGTTAACTTTAACAATAAATAATATTTAGCCCAATACTTCCGAAATGCAGATTTTTATGTTGACACATAAAAATTGTGGTAAATAAAGAAAATCATCAATGAAGTATTTTCGATTCCTTTTTTGTTTGTTTGTGTCATGTGTGTGGTATATATGGATATATATGTGTGTGTTCTCCTCTGTGTAGTAACATGTGTAGGGGTGGGTATAGACAGAGGTTGATATCTAGTGTCTTCTTTGATCACTCTCTATCTTATTTGCTAAGACAAGATCTGTGGCTGAGCCCACCAATCACCTGTTCTAGCTAGCAGCTCGCCCCTGGAATTCCCTGTCTCTACTTTTCCAAGTTCTGGGATTACAGCAAACCACTGTAATCCATTTATATGCCTCCTGGGAATCTGAACACCAATCATGGTGTGGTGACAACTGATCTTAGTCCTCTAGGTAAGAGGCTCTGTTTGTCAATGGCCGAGAGTATTGGGAACAGAATCTACACTGACTTTGTACCCATGAGTCCCTCACTAAAGATGAAATCTGCCACCAGAGACATTTTGACTGTTACCTCGAAAGTAAGGCCTACCCCCACCCAGGAAAGGTGTCTCTGGGCATGCTTGTGAGAGACTGACTTGATGGGGTCAACTGAGGTAGGAAAACCCACTGTAATTGTCAATGGCGCCTTCCGGTGGGTTGGGGTCCTGTACTGAATAGGAAGGAAGGAAGCAAACCAGTCGCTCTCATTAACTTCTGCTTCCTGACTCCAAGCAGAATGAGAGCAGTCGCCTCACCTTCCTGCTGCCCCGACTTCTCTACCATGATGGCGGCATCGTCAACTATGAGTCAAGCCCCTGCCCTCCGTGAGTAGCTTTTGTCAGGTTATTCTATCGCAGCAAGAGAAAAGTAAGGCACGCAGTAAGCCCATTATCCTCTGGGCTGTCACCTCGGTCCCTTCAGATTCCTTCCTAAAACACTTAGTGTTTGCCGCCAAGTGGAGTCTTTACCCTTTCCTGGCTGCCTCAGGTCACACCGGACACATCTCAGTAGCTTGGGAGTCACATGTTTATGGTGGCTGTAGTGACAGACAGGGCAGCTGATGAAGACAGTTCAGTGAGGGTGAGTGATCTGTCCCCATATACACAGTTCAGAAATGGCACAATCGGAATCCATAGCGTCTCTGCCTGGCTCCAAAGGTAGCCGTGTCTTCCTGATAATCACATGGCCAATTTTATGTAATTTTAATTCCAAGACATCTCCAGGGCTTTGTGCTATTTCTTCTAGGGCTTTAGGCAGAAGTATTACTGTGTGTGATGAGAGTCTGGGGACCCCATCTTGCTAATCAGCCACTATCATGTCTAACCTGGCATGCCCCTCTAGGTGGGGGCCACCTGTCTGTTGACCTTCCACAAGATTTAAAGGTCAGATACAGCTGAGCACCATGCCCCCACCCCCAGGCTCTTCCTGCGGAGGCTGGTATGTCCTTTTCCCTTTAGACCAGATTCATGTCAGCCTTGGCAACTCTGGGCTGTCCTCAGGCCGTGTGATGACTAATCCTTTCTGTTCTCTGGGGACAGCACACCACTGGCTTACTGGAGGCAGTAAAGGACACATAAGCCTTGGTAATCTCTGCAAACCACTTTGAAATACACGCAGCTCGGATCCATGAATGTCCATCCTACCCCCCCCCCCAGGCTCCCTGATCCTTGAGCTATTGTGCAAAGCACGAGGGACCGGCATGACCTTAAAGAGAGAGAGAGAGCAGCTCTGTTTCAGAGCAGGTCTCAGGGGAGCCTTGGGACACTCTTCAAGATCTACTCTCTATGCTGATGACTACCATCCCAAGTTTTACCATGGAGGCAAACCTAACTACCACAGAGGCTGCTGATGTTGATGTTCCAGTCACATACTCTCATTATTGTTGGGACCAATGTCAGTTAAGTGCTCTCCAGGACTGTATAGCCTAGGTCCCTTGAGTGAAGATGTAATTGCCTGGAGGTCCTGCCATCCCAGAAGCACACATGGCAAACACCTGTACACAGGTTGCAGAGAAATTAGATTGCCACTATGCCATATACATATACACTGCATTCAATTGCTTCCTCANCCCCATGCAGTCAATAGATACTGGCGCAGCATTTGCTTTTGAATGCCCTGATTTTCATGCTAAGTTGATGGTTCTATTTACATTCATTGCATATATATATATATATATATATATATATATATATATATATATCCTCACACATGCACACAACATTGCACTTCAACCTTAACATTAGTGTGTCACATAGACATTATATAGATCTATATGTGCAAGGCTGGGATGCACAGGTCAATACTTGTCTAATGACATGCGTTCTAGTAAGCCTTAGAGACTAGCAAGAACCACACAGCTGAACAGTCCTTGACAGGGCAGGGGAGAGGACAGTGACTCAGCTCTGCTGCTTTCCCGGCTACATGCCTGGTTTCCTTTTCTGTAATTGTGAGCCAATTCCTTTCCACTGACACCATCATTGAGATGGCAGCTAAGACTGTGCCAGACATGGAAGTTTATAGACTTTCGATTCTTGCAACAACTCCAGCAGATGAGAACGGACGTTAACAGGAAGTAGAAGACAGCAATGTAGCTACATGGCTGGGATTCAAACCCAGGGCCATCTGAGTCCAGAATTTGGGTGCACAATCTATCTGCTAAGGCAACTGTGGAACCAATGGCTTGTGACCTAGGTGTGAAGCACGTAGATTACCATGGACAGTGCTCGGACTTGGGAGAAAAGAATTTATGTGCCGTAGTAGAAGAGAGTAACTAGCCGTGGATTCAGATCGAACCAGCCTGTCTCCACCTCTGTGACCAATAATAGACAGTTGTCAAAATGATGGTATGGGCTGTCACTGACTCAGGATTGATCTATATCAACTTTCACAAGGTGGTCCTCGTCAACAGACCAAAGAGCCACTTATATCTCTCCAAAATGCCTCTTTCTGCAGCCCGCACTCAGCAGGAATCATGTAGTTCCACAGTCACTAACTTGCCCTCCTCACACTCTGAGGAAGGCAATTATAATTCCTTTAAAATCATGAAGTTCAAATAGAGCCTCAATTCATCAGGAGTCCTTACCCTTGCTTTCGTGATCATTCTCCCATCATCCACTTCTCCAACTGGAACAGTAACCACTCCAGATGACAAAGTGAGCAGATTTAGAGTTCTGTCCCCTGGATCTTACAACCACACTTGGCTGCAAAGGAGGAACTAAATGGAACTCGATCAACATGGTGAGCCACACCGCACGCTGTTCTGAATTAGGAAATCACTCAGCCAGCCCTACGCATGACTTGAGTCCCATGTTGTATCACAAGAAAATAGAATTGGCTTCTGCTGCCCTGGAACCGATCTCCGCCTTCTGTTGATCCAGAGTGAGAGAAGCACACGCTATCATCTGCCCAACCTCACGGGTATCTCTAGCTATGGTTTGGGTCGGGTCCAGGCACAGCCTTGAATTAAAGGTTGAGACAGATGACTCAGAGCTCGGGAAGAAATACAGGCGAGAAAACAGAACTGTGCAATGGAACAGGGATGCATGTGAGGGTGAGAGAGAAATAGAAGAGCCAGATTCTTAGACTCACATCCCACCTCTGCTGCCCCGGGAGATCTTATTAAGCTGTGATGCTGTGGGCAGCAGAGGGCACTGTTAATACAGTCTGTGGTAAACACAGACTGGAAGAAGAAACTGGATTCACAACAACCTTGTGTGGGACATTTGGGTGCAAGAGTTCCTAAAAATAGTTAGCATGTGATTACTCTCTTATTTTCCAACAAAGATACTAACAGGACTTTACGTCGGGCTACAGAGTGAAACTCACTTACATGGAACTGCAAAGTTTTGGAAGACACACACATACACACACACACACACACACACACACATTATAAAGTGATGACTATAGTCTAACTTCACAATGCTTAATTCTTGTGCCCAGCATCCTCTTTATTTCTAACTGAGCGGGTGCTGTAACTAGCCTCCTGACACAGGAAGCGAGCAGAGATTGGCCTGTAGTCCCAGTAAGGAATGGCATGACTTACATCTGGCCCACTAAGCTCCTTCAGTCAGAATAGAAAAGCACAATGAGTTCAGTGTCATCCCCATCCCTCAGAACGTCTGCCGAACAAGGCTGTAGCCTGTCTCCCTCAACTAGCCAGTTCCTGATTTGTTACGTGGTAAGTCCTGTGCGAGAAACAAACGGTTAAACAGAATCTGCACCCTGAGGCTTGCCTATCATCCACAGGATCGAACACCAGTGCCAAGCTAAAACACCATACAGGTTAGGATTCAGAGGTTACCAGTCCTCAAAACCAAAGTACCCACAGTAAGAAACTCTTGGATGAGCAGCAAGATGGCTCAGATGGTAAAGGCTGCTGACTTGAGTTCAATCCCTAGAACCTACCTAGTGGCAGATTAACAGATTTCCCAGAGTTGTCCTCTGACCTCCACGCACACAGTGTAGCACCTATAGTCACGTGCCCGTACACGCGGTGCCAATCCTCCTGGACACAGCTATGACAGTTCCTCAATGTCAGATGTCTCAGGGGTGTCTGGCCTGGTTTGAATCCCATGCCCACTCCTGAGTGGGTGGTAGGAAAGGTGGGCTACTTGCTGCATTTTGGTGGGAGGTCCACGGGGGACCATGAACTAGCTGAAGAACAAAAATGCACTGAAGTAGATACAAGGGTTCTATGTAGACATTCTGCTAGGCAAACTGTATCAGTGAAGGCCAACAGCAGGTATCCCCACTAGAGCCTAATTTCTCAGGAAGTCATTAAGTTCAGAACTGTTCATCCTTTGAACCCGTCTGTAAGATCTAGCGTGGAACACAGTATGTAGTAAATGCTCATTAGCTGACAAATATAGATATCAATGAAACAGAGACTTGATAGTAAGCAAATAGGGTCAAGAAAACCAACAGGTCCCACGGGAGGCAGAGTCTCTGGAGCTAACACCAGGGTGGGATTATAATCTTATGTATCACCTCTGAATAGTGCACTTTGCAATTTCGGACACTTTTGGGTCCTTCCTGAAGCGTAGCTCTGGCTAATGTTGCTCCCGGTGTTTCATTAAAGTATTCTGCTGCAGACATAAGGTGCATCCATCGTGCAGCTCCTGTGTGTTGAACATGAATGACAAGCCCCCCCCCCAGTTCAATTTCTCTCCCAGAGATGACAATTATATGCTGCACCCCCACCCCCACCCCACTCTCCATGCTGGGGGGCACACCTTGCTAACAGTTCATGATGCTCTTCCCATTGAGCCCAGAGAGTCAGGAGCAATCCATCAGACTTGGACTCCAAGGTGAAAACCACTTGTTATTCCTGACTGGAGACAGTCGGAATCGCTGCTGTAGCACTAGGGAAATGATAGCCTGGCTCATGCTTGAACACCTCCACCTACGGAGACCACATTCCCCCAGAGACAGCACACTCCGTCTTCAGGATACGGGTAAAAAAAAAAAATCTTTCTTAGTGTGAGCAGAGATAGCACATCTATGCCTGCTACCACTACCCCTCACCAAAATCATTCCGGGAGTCCTCTTAAAGATACCAAGAAAAGCAGCAAGTATAACTCTTTAAATTGTGTGTGTGTGTGTGTGTGTGTGTGTGTGTGTGTGTGTGTGTAGGAGTTCATGTCCACGTCCAAGGAAGAGACTTGTATGTGCATGTTTGTGGAGGTCAGAGGATAACTCCAGGTAGTATTCCTCGGGAACACTAACTTGTTTTTTAGAGACCTGTGTCTCACTGGGACCTGGGACTCACCAATTAGACAGGGCTGACTTGCTATAGATCCTCCAGAGAACAGCCTATCTCTGCCTTCCTGGCACTCATGTTATTACCACCAGGCCAACAAGCCCAAATGTTTTTAATGTAGGTTCTGGGGATCAGACTCCGGTCCATGTCTATGTGGCAAGCACTTTAGACTGAGCCATCTCCACAGCCCCAGAACAGCATACTTTTGAGTATAGACTGCATGCCCTACCCTTTAATTTATAACAGCATAAAAGCCACCCAGTGAAAGTAGGAAATATGACTGCCTAACCCCATTAAATTTCACTCTGTGCCTGTATTCCTGTGCTGCCTAGGAAGAAAACTGAAGCCAGCTCTTGGGAACATCAACATGAGATAATGCAGAATTTGGGTTATTGGAGAGCCCTCCTCCTCTCTTGGTGGCCCCTCCTCTGTCTCTGTCCATCAGAAGACAATAACAGTGGCTTGAGTTGGGAAAAGAACTCTTGATTCAAAGATGTTCACTGACCTTCTGAAAGTTCCTACTGACAGAATGTGGTCTCCTGGGCCCACACTGTACCATGAGCACTATACAGCAAACAGAAGCTGGGGAGCAAAGCTGGGGTAGAAATGGGCCTTCTTTATCTGTAGCAGGCCTGCCTACACATATTACCTCTTACTGAGCTCATGTAGAGGGTCAGCTACACCTTTTGTGTGTTCAGATCAGTCTGATGACAAGATAAACATTGTTTAACATATAAGGAAGTACTGATGTGATTATACCAATAATATACCTGGAGCCACTAGGAAAAAAAAATGCTAAGTGGATAAAAGGTTGAATGGACAGTAAAATGATCAGACTTAAAGGGACAACGGACACAGGGACACGGAACATGTCTCTGGAAATCATGTCTTTAAGAAAGAAGCAGTGTGAGTTTTCCAAGCAGGCCCAGGGAGCCCTGGAGAAGAGCAGGGAGGGAGGGGGCACAGAAGGTGTGGCTAAGAGCTGAGTCTGACTGCTCTCTGGGAATCCAGGTATTAGAGAGCAGAAGGAAGGACCTCACCAGGGACATCAGAAAGCAGAAGGGACACTGTGGAAGGTAAGCCAATTATGTGACTCCAGGACCCAGAGCTTCCAGGTGGAGGAGAAGCTGAGAAGCTAGAAGACCCCACTCAGGTGCCTATGCAAATGTCACTTGCAGAAAACCTTCCTGGCTACCAAGACACCCTCCCATCCAGTTCTCTGTTTACTTCACCTCTGTTTGTGTTGACTGGCTGGGAGTGCTGCAGGGAGGGGCTCTGATGTCTGCTGCAGGCAGAATCCTTAGCACCTACAGGGTGCTGGACAGGTAGGAGGCAATTCGAGAGTATCTGCACCACAGACGAGTAAACAGCAGAAGAAAGATTGACCAGATACAGTCTACTCTTTTCGGAGCAAGGGTGGCTTAATAATAGGAAAGGAAAGACATGATAGCTAAATGATCAAAAGTAAATCAGTTCAATGGGACACCTCATAACACTTAAGAGCAAAATGTTTGGTACAATACAAGTATTAAAAAGTGGTATCACCTCACTATGTCTGATCATAAAATAGTACAACATGAGGACAAAGCGAATCGGCTACCACTATCATGGCAAATGTTCTAGTTTCCTTTCTGTTGCCGTGATTAAAAAAAAAAAAAAAGCAACTTTGTAGAATAGTTTATTTGATCTACACTTCCAGGTCATGTTCCAATATCAAGGAAAGTCAGGGCAGCAACTCAAGCAAGAACTTGAAGCAGAAACTATGGAGGAACATTGCTTGCTGGGTTGCTTCTCAAGTCATATTTCTCTAACTTTCTTAACTAACCATGTACTACCTGCGCAGGGAATGGTGCTGCCCATAGTAGACTTAGCCCTTCTACATCAATTAACACTCAAGACAAGCCCACAGACCAATCTAATCTGAACAATCCCTCGATTGAAACTCTTTCCTCAGGAGAGTGAAGCAGCCACAGCTGTCCAAAAACAGCAAGTAGGCAAGGGATTAAACTCTCTAGAATGATTGTATTTTAATTCTGAGAGTTCTGATCCCTTGAATAAGTCCAAGAGGGAATTGGTGTCATGTGTACATATAGATCATTATCTAATGATTTTAAAAGTGAGAAGGAAGGAAGGAAGGAAGGAAGCAAGGAAGGAAGGAAGAAGGGAGGGAAGGAGAGGGAGAGAGGGAGGGACATGATGTGAGTTCAGATGCTTGTGGAAGCCAGAAGAGGGCATCAGCTCATCTGGAGCTACAGTTATAAGCTGTGAACCACCTGACCTGGGTGCTGCAAACCAAACACAGGTCCTCTGTAAGAGCAGGACTAGCTACTTCTCCAACTCTGTGTGTTTTTGAGACAGAATCTCTTTTTCTAGCCCAGCCTGGCCTCAAACTCTTGTTTCTCCTATTTTACTCTCCAGTGTGCTGATATTATAGGTATACGCAAGTGAGAAGAAAGGAAGGAAGGAAGGAAGGAAGGAAGGAAGGAAGGAAGGAAGGAAGGAAGGAAGGAAGGAGAGGGAGAGAGGGAGGGAGGGAGGGAGGGAGGGAGGGACGGAGGGAGGGAGAGATCCTGTCTTCTTTCCTTCCTTCCTTCCTCCCTCCCTCCCTTCCTTCCTTTCTTCTCGCTTTTAAAATCATTAGATAATGATATATATGTATACTTGACTTGGGAAATTGCTTTTAAAAAGTATATGTGCATATAAATATTCTCTTATGAATATTAATTATGTGTCAATAAAAGTATTAAAATAATAATGCCTCAATACGTTAGATACTTTTAAATCTGTAATAATAATCACTGCATTAAGAGTTTAAAAATCTAGATTACAAGAAGGAAAATGCAAATGTCCAAGTAAATACGAAAGAAATACAAATGTCCAAGTAAATAAAAATTATCCAGGGTCTCTAATTTTAAGGATCAGAAAATAAAACAAAGACACATTTTTACCTCAAAACCTTTCTTATCTAGGGGAGTTGCCGAGCGCCAAGTGTTAGACTCTTTCTTTTCCATATAACCTTTGCTCTCTCATCCATGCAAGAGTGGCCTTGTGAACTGTCAAGTACAGTCAGCTATGTCCTTATCTAAAAGTTCTTGATGGCTTACAAGCGCTTCCAGGATGATCTAAACCCTTGGTACAGCCTGTGTAGCCCACTATGGTCTGGTCCCTGCATTCCTGTGACCCTCAGCTCCTCATGTCTCTTCTACATCAAGAATTTCTTCTCTGTACTTACTGTGCTTCCACCATAGCCATACCCCCTGAACCCCCCTACCCCCCCAGCTTTCAGAAGCAGCATCCCCACATCACTGACCAATCACCTTCATGATACCTCTGTCTGAACTCAGTCTTCACTTCCCAAGGATACCTCCCCCGGTGCTCTGAGGAGATGTTCCTCGGAGAAACGTTCTGGGAACGCCACGTCACACGTCTCAGTGTTGAGTTTTCTGTTCAGCCAAGCTATTCAGTCAGCATCTGCTCCTTTCCGGTCTGTTGACTCCTGGACAACAATGACCACTGTCTTCCTGTTTGGTGTTAAGGCCCTGGTTAACTGTGGGAGGAACTCCATAAATATTTACTGATCAAAGCCAAGTATGACAGTTTTCTTGGTCTACATTAACAAAACCTAAAGCCTATGTGTACATGTTTTACATGGCAAAGAGGCCCAGGGCATGTGCATTTCTTGACACAGGCCCTCAGCAGTGTAAACACTGAAATGGTAAGTGTTCACTGTGGCACTGTGAGACTATGTGGCTTTGCTTTCACTCTGAGCATCAAGGTTAGATATCATGCTTGTCCCTACTACATATCCTTTCCTTGAACTGAACCCACCATTCGTTTGTCTGCATCCACATTTTTATCCAATTACCTGTTTGCTGTCACTCTTAGATTCATGTCAGTCATGCTTACTTGTTGTGTAAGTCATTGATTCCTATTAGATAACCACAATAATGACTATGAAAGAAAGCATACACATATACAAACAAGCATCTGTATGTATAATTTTCAGTATATTCTTATAGAAGGAGATTTATTTTATTTCTTTGTATGTTCATGCAGGTCTCTCTCAGTTTGGGTATTGCACATGAGAACACTGCCTGCAGAGGAAAGAAAAAGGCATTGGATCCCCCTAGAAATGGGGTTGCAGGCATCTGTGAGCCACCAGGTGTGGGTGCTTGGAGGTCCTCTGTCAGAAGAGCAAGTGATCTTAACCAGTGAGCCATCTCCAGCACCGGAGGCCTTTCTTAACAGCACCAGAGACTAGGATACTCCGTCCAGTGCAGAGCCCAATGCCACCACCTGAGCCCAGGATACTCCATCCAGTGCTGACCCCAGTGCCACCAGCACCTGAGCCCAGTACAGTCCACCCAGTGCTCACTCCCAACGCTGTCATCACAGCATCCTAACGTGGGTGGATGGTTTCATCTCAGCCTTCACAGATAGTAAATCAATATCTTTGGTGATCAGTTAATGGGCCCAAGTTCCCACAGCTTACAAGTAGAAGGACAAGGATTTCACCTCAGATGTCTATGGTCCCAGAGGCTCTTTGCATGGTTTCAGTAGTAGATAAACATTTGTTTTGCTCCACGACATCTATAGTTTCAGTTCAGTCTTTCCTGGAAGCCTGTAAACCAGCTAATGTCAGAAACCTTTCGGCCAAACCATAGCACAGGGAGCTGGTTTTCACAACGAAGATGTTAGCTAAAGACCTGAATGAACTCCTTGATACCTGTTAGATTTACAACCTAACACTTGTCCTAAAACATTTTATAATATTCTGGAACATTTTGCATGTACTAGAAAAATCTGTTATCATGAAAATGCTCTATTGTCTGCTGTCTAAAATGGTAGTGAATAGGCATATGTGCTGTTGAACACTAGAAATGTGGCTAATTTAACAACAACAAAACCTCATCCTTTTGATTTTGTTTCATTTTAAATTGATTTACATTTGAATGAAAATAATCACTGTCATAGTTTCCTTTCCTATTGGTAAAATATTTGGACAAAATCAACTAAAGGGGATGCTGGGTTGATTCTATTTCAAACTTTCAGGTTTTATATATAGTCCATTATAGCAGGTAAGTCACAGTGGTTGGAACTTAAGGAAATGGGGCACATTGAATTGGTTATCTGAACACAGAGGGATCAAACTTATTTTCTCAGCTTACTTTTTCCACTCACACATAGCCAGGATCCTCTGCCTAGGGAATGGTGCCACCACAGTGGGCTGGTTGTCTGACTTCCATTAATATAATTGAGATTATCCACCACAGATGTGCTCAGAGGCCTATCCTCCAGTGATTCTAGATTTTGTCAAGTTGACAGTTAACACTAACCATCACAACTACTACACCAGACTGATGACTATCACATTGGATGGGGCACTTCTATAGATTAAGAGCTAGATTTACTGTTATTATTCTATCGGTTTTCCTTATCACCTGCAGATTATCAAAGATTAGGAATAAACATGATCTCAAATATCAAAGACTGACATATAGTGCTATGCCATTAGCCATGTGTCCCCCTGCTTCCGGAATCCCCTGAAGTTAGGTTGGGGCCATATCAGTAAATTTTGCATGGTAGAAAAATTTGCAAGGTAATTATAGTGGTTTGGATAAGAATTGGTCCCTATAGGCTCATCTGTTTAAATGTTTGGTCACCAGAGAGTGGCAGTATTAGGAAGTATATCTTGTTGGAGTAGGTGTGGCCTTGTTGGAGAAAGTATGTCACTAGGGGTGAGCTTCAGGGTTTCAAATGCTCAAGTCAGGCCCAGAATCTCTCCCTTCCTGCTGCCTGCTGATCTGGATGTAGAACTTTCAGCTCCTTCTCTAGACACCATGTCTGCCTGTGCACCACCATGCTTCCAGCCATGACAGTAGATAAACCTTTGAATCTGTAAGCCAGTCCCAATGAAATGTTTTCCTTTATATGAGTTGCTGTGGTCATGGCAACTAAGACAGTAATTATATGTGGCTCTTTTAGGCAGAGGGAGTTAAGACTTCATAATGTATCCATAAACCCCTCTCCTACAGACGATGTAGCAGAAAGATGTGATGCTTCACATCGGAGACATAAGCTTGTATGGGCCTTCATACTTCAGAGCTAATTGTTACAGCAGCATCCTGATAAATAGCAGGCCACAGAGGCACTTAGAGCTCTGGGTAGAAGAAGAATGAGGAGAGGAGCAGCGATGGCAAAAGGCTTGAAACCAGAGACCAGCTCCACCCCCTGACAGTGGCACTGACTCTTGTGTGCACCTGGAGGATGGAAGAAGCATTCAGCAGCACTCCTCATGAGTTCACAATGCAGACAGTTAGTGGTTATCTCCACCCTGTCTTCCCACCACTTGTGTTCTAACAAACAGTTGTCCACACTCAGATCTACTAATTTCCTCAATGAATGAATGCTGTTCAGTTAGGAGTAAAGATTATAAAGCCCATGTCAGCAGTGATTCCTCGGGCAACCTCATGGCCTGGGAATCACCACCTGAAAAATCACTGAATAGGACAGATACAGATCTTTGGTCTCGGTGGGTAATATGGAAAATAGATATTTATGGCCACAGCTTCCCAGGCAAGACATTTTGCTAGGCACACTTCCTGCCAGAGATGAGGCAAAGCCCCCTGAAAAGGTTCTGCTGTTCCCTAGCCTGAAAAGCCAGTGGCCTACTGGATAATGGTAGTTCAGATAGCAGCAGTGATATAAAGCAAAGCAAAACAAAACAACAGTTTTCTCTAGGTGTTTACAGGATATAATTTTCCCCAGAGATATGGATCATTCAGAGATTTCTCTATGGGAGCTTGTTAAGTTTCCCCTCCAGGGAGGTCCAGGACCTAGTTTAAATATCTATTTCAAGAATTCAGGAAAACATGAGCTGTCTTTCTCAGTTTCCTGGTCCCATGAGAGTTCCAGAACCTTCGGTGGAGTGTGCAGTAGTAGGAAATGAGCTCTGGGCCACTGGATCCAGACATGAATCCTGGCTCTACTCTCTGTTTCTTTCGGAGGTCACTTTGGGCAGTTCACATTTCAGGAATGGGCATGTGCATGACCTAGAATTCTTCTGTGTAGAGCAACTGTGTCTCATCTCCTGTACCGATTTATTTATCTAATCAATCATCAATCAATCCATCACCATTTGTTTCTGTCTAGCAGTAGTTGCAATGGTCAATGTGAACGGTCAACTCGACCAAACCTGGAGTTGCTGGGAGATGGGCCTCTGAACGCATCTGGGGCAGGAAAATCTTCCCATTAGCTTCTCAGTTAAGGGTCAAGTGTCATGAGCCCCTTGCATGTCTATGCTAGAATCTTTTGTTTGCTTGATCTTCTACAGGTCTTGTGCAGGTGACCAAGGAGGTTCCCTTGCAATAGTCATGTCTGGTCCAGAGGATAGCAGCCCATATCAAAATTTTCAAAAGTTGTAGAAGAAACTCTATATATGCCCCCACCTTCAATTTCTGGTGATTGCTAACACATTCCAATAACATACACCACCCAATTAACGCCGATATAGTTTGTATAGTGACTACTAGAGAAGACTATAATGAATTCAGATATCGTGACTTTTTTTTTTTTTTTAAACCTCATGTCTTTCCTTTTTCTCCAGGTAGTGCCATCCACAGCACCGTATGCTGTGCCATCAAGTCTCCAAAACTCCTCTCAGCTGAGACATCTTCTAGTGTGGTTGGACTTACCAGCTTGATGGGCATTGGCCAGGTAATTTACAGAACGCCTCCTTAGTCACACTTTCTCTCATATTTCTCCATGACTAGACAGGGGTTATGGGTTTAGGTGAGGAAGGTTATGGAAGCAAAGCCCTTCTCTTCTCTTTATATACCTGGTACTTGCCGCAGACACCCGCCTGCCTCTTCCCTCACTGCAGGATCCTTAGAAGGTCACTTTGGACAGTTCACACTTCACGGGCACAACTTAGAATTCTTCTGTACGGGTCTGTGTCTTATCTATTTATTCAACCAATCAGTCAACGAATCAGTCTCTCTCTCTTTTTTTAATATCAACAGAGACCGGGACATTTATTTTCAGCTTGTTTTATAATCTAGTATAAAGCATCTTTTGTTCAAATTGATCCAGCTCCAGCCACTGGGAGCTCTTTCACCTGCCTCCTCTGCCCCCTTCTCAGACCTCCTGCATTGTGTATATGATGTAATGAACTTACATTAAAGAATGTACGAATGTACATGCAAGATGAAAAACTATAAATCTTGTATGAAAAAAACCCTATTCAATCTCTATGACCTTGTTTTGGTGATCATGTTTAGATGGAACACCAAAAATATATCTGTAAAATGAGACATTAATTTGGACTTCATCAAAACTGAGAACCTTGCTCTTAGGGTGAAGAGATGCCTCCAAGCTTAAAAGTGTGTGCTGCCCTTTAAGACCCAAGTTCAGTTAACAGAACCCATATTGGGGCATGCTACAACTATCACATACACGCAGAGAACACATATATACACATACGCAAATAATAAATCTTTTTATTAAAAATTGCGAATTTTATAGTGAGTTTGTTTATAGCTGAAAAAAAAAAACCCTAGAATCAATCAAGATGTTTTTAAATGCATGAGTAGATAAAACAAATTTTAGGAGATCTATGTAATCAGGAATTATTTATCAATCAAAAGAAATGAGTTATTGAACCACACAAAGACATGGATGAATCTTAAACTCAGATTGCCAAATGAGAGAAGGCATTTGAAACGTAAGTATTACATGATTCCTTTGCTATGACTTTACTGGAAAAGACAAAACTACAGAGACTGACTTGTCAGGAACTGCCAGGAGCTTAAAGGAGGGGGGAGGGGTTGGGAGAGTCAAGGACAGTAGTCTGGG
>NC_034609.1:41442993-41445444 GCF_900095145.1 Mus pahari | reverse complement strand
ATATATATATATATATATATATATATATATATATATATACACACACCATATAACAAAAAGGGCAGGCAATCATTTTAGAGAAGTAAATCTGTGTGATTCGCTATTGGTGGATGATGTCAGTGTCCATATGATAAAATTCACAAGTTTACAACACTCAGAGTGGCCCTAAGTGCATGCAAATGAAAAAAAATCCCATTTGGTGATTTGCAGGATCAAGACATGGAATGAAGAATGCAACAGAAAAAAAAATATGACCATATTGAATTGTTTAGAATATTTGGAACCACTCATGGGAGGTGGTGAGGGGGAAAATATTGCAGCTGTAACTTTGCGTACAGGGATGAACGTGCCTACAGGTAAATGCAGACAGTGCTCCAGGTGATAAAGTTGTATTTACAGGGTTTGGGTTGCTAAATCTAATGGAAGATAGATGAGAGGAATTGTGTTTCTCAATGTTTGCTTTGGAGGCTAGAGACCAGCAAGGCGTCACAGTGGGGATGGTTGTAAATTAATGGATTGGTGCTGGGACATAGTGATGCCCACATATATAGCTTATAGGTAATAAGATGAATAGCTATGAATAGCTATGCATCCCAGTTTCCTTCTGTTGCCGTGATAAAACACTATGGAAAAAAATAAACAAAAACAAAAATACGTGCAGATAGGGTTTATTGGGCTTGTCCTTCCAGGCCACTGAGGGAAGTCAGGGAAGGGACTTAAGCAGGAACTTAGCGGAGTATCCCTAACTAGCTTGCTTCCTGGCTCATTCAGGCTCATGCTCAGTGAGCTTTTTTACATAGTCCTCCTGCCCAGGGAATGGTTCTGCCCACAGTGGACTGTGCCCCCCCCATCAGTTCATCCAAATAATTTCCTACAGACATGCTCACTGGCTAATCTGACCTGAGTGCTTCCTTAAGTGAAACTCCCTTTGTGTTGATGCTAGGCTATGTCAAGTTGACAGTTAAAGCTCACTGTTCTTAAAGAGACTAAATATATGTGCTGATGCAATATACATGCATGCAGGTCTTTCCTTGCTCTTTTAACAGATAGACTCTGGAGACCAGGGGCAATGAGTGTGCCTAGCTCTCAGATTTTGACCTCTTAGACCCTTCAACAAATCAAGGAGAACACATTGGAGAAATGTCTGATTCTGGTGTCCTAGTACTCTAGTACGGTACTGAGGCAAGGCTATACAAAATGAGTGCAGAGCATCTTATAACCGCCAGAGAAATAAGGAAGCACAAAGTGTAGGGGTCTGTGAAAGGGGCAGAGGAGGCAGGGGCTTCCCGAGGCTACAGCTGGAGCAATTTGAAGAAAAGATGTTTTATACAAGATTATAAAATGAGCAGATAAGCCAGGCAATGGTGGCGCATGCCTTTGATCCCAGCACGTGGGAGGCAGAGGCAGGCGGATTTCTGAGTTTGAAGCCAGCCTGGTCTACAGAGTAAGTTCCAGGACAGCCAGGGCTACACAGAGAAACCCTGTCTCCAAAAACAAAAAACAAAACAAAACCACGACTGGTTGGTTGAATAAATAAACAAACACAGGAGATGAGATACAGCTCCATACAGAAGAATTCCAGGTCATGCACACACCCAGTCTTTGTTCTGCCCTTTGAGTGTTGGTTTTCTGAATTTTGTTGTTGCTAGCCATTCCACATAAACTTTAAAATCACGTTTCACCAGTGCCTTACTCGGCCATCATCAGGGAAGCTTCCTCCTGCGGCAGATGAGAACAAACGCAGAGACCCACAGCCAGGCACTACGCAGAGAGTGCGACACCTAGGAACTCTTGGCCCTTAGCAGGATGAAGACACCGAATCCCTTACCTCCGGGATCCGGAGGCAGAGAGAGTGGAAGAGCCAGAGCAGATGGAAGACCCCAAGAAAACAAGGCCCTCTAAATGAACAGGATCACATGACCTCACAGCATCTGAGTCAGCGTGCACAGGGCTTGTGTGGGGCTGCACACGATGGGTCCCAGAGCTGAAAGAAGTGGGCCCACAATCCCTAACCCAGAAGCAGTCTCCAGTGGATAAGCACTTGCAAATAAAATTTTAGTTTTCTCCAAGGTTGTCTCACTGAGCAAACAAACTACTCTTAATAGGTAGGTCACGTGTCCAGCAGTTGATGGCCAATGGAAAATGAAAGCAATGGTATCTTTGGAGGTTCCTTGTCTCATGACGTCATGTTGGGGCTTTTAAAAATCTTTTAAAATGTTTATTCTCTCTCTGTCTCTGTCTCTGTCTCTCCCTCCCATTTTATGGATACATTATGGCTTCCAGTTTTGTGGGTTTTATGCAATTCCTGAGTATTCATATGGTTGGGTCTCTGCATCTATATCTGTTAGTTCTCGTGCTTTTTGTGGAATCTGTTCTTTTTTCCTTTCCTTTCCTTTCCCTTTCCCTTTCCCATCCCTTTCCCTTTCCCATCCCTTTCCCTTTCCCTTTCCC
>NC_034609.1:41430029-41442584 GCF_900095145.1 Mus pahari | reverse complement strand
CTTCCGATCCTCTCCTCTCCTCTCCTCTCCTCTCCTCTCCTCTCTTCCCTTCTCTTTTCTCTTCTCTTCTTCTTTCCTTCTTTGTTTTTTCTGTTTTTTTTTTTGTCTTTTAAAAATCATTTGTAATACTTTTGTCATTATTTACTGTAATCCCGATAGCATCTCTGCTCCCTCCTTTCTTCCCAGGCCCACCTTACAAAACCATCCCACTATTGCCCCTTTCCCTTCTCCTCAGGGAAGGGGAAGACCCCCTCAGGCACCACCCCTCCCTGGGACATCAATTTGAAGCAGGACTAAGCACATCCTCTCCCACTGAGGCTCAACCAGGCAGTCCCACTACGGGAAGGGGATCCAGTGACAGGACACAGAGTCAGAGATGGTTGTTTGTTTGTTAGCTTGCTTTTTGTTTCTGATTTTGCTGTTACTTAAAATATCCCAACAAAAGCCACAGACTGGAAGTTTGTTTGTCTTAAAATTCCAAGATAATCCATATCTGGGGAAGGCAAGGCAGGAACTTACACAATCACATCCACAGTAAAGAGCAGAGAGAATACATGCCTATATCCTTGCTTACACTTGGCTAGCAGTCTCTTCTTTTATACTGTTCACTTCATCATGCCTAGGGAATGGGAACACCCAAAATGGGCTGGGTCATCCTACATCAATTAAAAAACAATCCACCAGAGGCAGACAGGCCTACAGGCCAACCTGACCTAGATAACTCAACAGTTAAGGCTCCCTTCCCAAGTGACATGCTTGTGGGTACACACACACACACACACACACACACACACACACACACACACGGACTGTTGACCTCAAGATCCCACTCAGCTAAACTTCCATCTGGTGAAAAGAAGGAAAGAACTAAAGAACAGTTTAGGTCCAGGCATGGTGGTACATGCCTTTAATCCCAGCACTCAGGAGACAAAGGCATGCAGATCTCTGAGTTCAAGCTCAGCCTGACCTATAGAGCAATTCCAGTATAGCCAAGCTTAGGCGGTGAAGGAAAAATATTGAAAACAGAAAGCTGGTGAAGATGTAATTGAACAAGGAGGCCATGTTTCAGCCCCAGCAAGCAGCAGAACTTGGCAGCTTCAGTCTCGTGGTTCTGGCTTTAAAGTCAAGAATATAAAAAGTGATTATAAAATCTCCCTCCAAGACTAAAATAAGACACTGAGGTCAGGCATGTGTCAGGGGTATCCCTACATGGACATTCAGAGAGGCCATTGTGTGACGCTATAGAGGTGAAGCCTGGGTTCCCCGGAGACCCCAAGATGTGGGAGATGCCAGAGTTGTGGGATAATCTGCCAAGCAAAGTTGCTAACAGGGAGTGGAACCAGCCGGAGAGAAAGAAGTGTGCTACAGTCAAGAAAACTGAAAGGTGTTGGAGATCTGAAGAGCAATTTGACATCAGAGATGGAGATGCAGAGTCTGGAGTTTGCCTAGCTGGTTTTCTGTCTTGCTTTGGTCCCCTTCTCTGCTCCCTTTCCTCCATTCTATAATGGCAATGTAGATCTTGTAGATGTTGGAACTATGTGATCTGCTTTTTGATTTTGATTTTATAGGGGGGTTAAAGTTAAGACATTGCATGAATCTCAGAAGAAACATTGAACTCTGGACTCTTAAACATTGTTGAGACTGCCATAAACTATAGGAACTTTTGAAGTTGGACTAAATTCATTTTGCATTATGTTATGGCTTCAAGCCTATAGAGGCCAGGGAGTGAAATGCCGGAATAGGTATGGCCCTACCCAAACATTTGTTTAAACAGCAACTAAAACCCTAACTAAGATAATATAGTGTGTGTGTGTGTGTGTGTGTGTGTGTGTGTTTACATGTATGTATATATGGGTGTTGGATTTTGCAAAATGCTTTTCTATACGTCACTCAATTTTATGAGTTTTTCCTCTTTAGCTTACTTACTTGATAGATCCCAATGACTGATTCTGCATGTTGAACCAGCCTTGACTACTTAAAATAAATTTCATTTGATTGTGGCATAACATGTATTGGTATTTGGATATAGTTCTGTAAATCATTTACAGCAGTGATTCTCAACCCTCCTAATGCTACGACCCTTTAATATAGGTCACTTCATGCTGTGGTGACCTCCCCCACAACCATAAAATTATTTTGTTGCTACTTCATAACTGTAATTTTGCTACTGTTAAGAATTACAACATAAATATGTCATATGCAGGATAGTTGATAGGTGACCCTGTGAAAGTGTCATTTAACCCTCAAATGAGCCATGACCTACAGGTTGAGAACTACTGTTTTACTGGGAACTTGAACATCTCTTTCCATTGGAGGTCCTGGGGTTTGTACAGAAGTCACAGCATAACTTTGTTATTAATGCAATGCTGACATCATAGAATGTTCTAGGGAGCATTCCCTCTATTTCACTGTTGTAGCAGAAGTCCTCAAGTATTGAATCATACAAGCCCTGCTGTAGCATCTGAGAAACATGACTCCCAACTTAGTTGCCTTATCTGTACAATGGCACCAGTAACTGCCTTTCTCAGCTAATGGGGCAGATGTTCCGGTATCTACCTGGACCCCTTTGTCAGCTGACCACACCATTCCCTAATTATTACTGACAACTTATTTAGCAGTTCCTGTGTATACCATACTGTCCTTGGGGAAGAGGCACTACCCCATCTGGCCAACTCCTGGAGCCAATGCTAACAAAAAAGGTCATCAACTGGGCTGGAGAGATGGCTCAGTGGTTAAGAGCATTGATTGTTCTTCCAGAGGTACCCTGAGTTCAAATCCAGAAACCACATGGTGACTCACAACCATCTGTAAAGGGATCTGATGCCCTCTTCTGGTGTGTCTGGAAGACAGCTACAGTGTACCATAAATTTAAAAATATCTTAAAAAACAAGTCATCAACTCCACTACATCCAGTGGAGGACGACCTCCTAGATACTTAATGTCTCAGCTACACCCAGGGATCTGCTCAATATCCCAAGTTTTGCTTAAGAAGAACAGCTCAAGAAATCACATATCCTTGGACAACTTTGGAAACCCACCGGCGAACTGCATAGCCCTGGCAAAGAACAAGATTCTGACACTGTATTCTCAACCAGATGATGAGAGGGGACTCTCACGAGAGCTGAGGAGCACCCTGAGGCCCCTGGTGTGTGAAGAAATGCAACAGCAAAGGTTTTACATGGGTTGAGCTGAAACTCTGAAGGAATGGCACTTCTCACTCTCTGCAGTGCCTCTGCATGAGAGGTGGGAGGTGAGGGGGCTGGGCATCTTTAGGACCGCAGATCTGAGCGCTTGTGTTGAAAACAACCTTGATTGATGCTTTGAAGAGAGACGTGACAGAGAGAAAATGAAATTTTGAATTTGAGAGGAGAAAAGCAACCTAGAATGTAAGAGTGGGTATCCTTGGGATTCTTGTGCTATCCCATGGTGCTCTAGGTAATTATGCCATGGAAAAATGTTTCCCCGCAGGACCCTCTGGCCTATATGTGTACAACATCAGAACTTCTAGCTGTTGAACCAAATATATTACAACAAGAAAAAAAATCAGCCATGATGGCTATTCAGCCTCGAGTGCGTAAACAAGGAAGACAGAGGGAGCTTCGGTTCGGTACTCTGCGGATTCCGTCAAAGAGATGGCTCTTCTGTCATGACGTTTACGGCTTTTCCCTATTCAATTAATTGGAACTCAGAAATGTGTGTGCTGTGAAATAAACGTCTCAGCCATCTGGGGCCCCGTGCACAAGCCAGTGGAAAGGCTTGCCCGGCACACTCACAGCATGTGGATGGGAGTTTTAAGAGCCTTTATGTCTAGAAGTACTGCTCAGAGAGAGCGAGGCTGTCTGTTGATAGCTAGAGCGCCAGGCAGGTTTAGGAGATTTTTTTTTTTTCTTAAAATGCAATTTATCGCAGCATCTTCTGTGCATTCCATTCCATGAGACCCATCTATTGACATCTGCAGACAGCCCGTACTTGAGGGAACAGAGTATACACAGGTACTGTCTGTCTTCACAGCACAGGGTCTAATGGGTCAGACTTGGGGACCAGGCAGAGGATTCTTATAAAGAGAAGGCTGCCCCAGCAGAAGCTTAAGTCAAGGCCAGGGTACCCCCATCCTCTCTCTCCTCTCTCTTCAGACTTTCCTTCGGCCATCCCAATCAGAAGGTCCTCATGCTTAGAGCCACTTTCTTTGTGACTGTGTGTGAGCAGAGGCTCAGGTAGGTGGAGCCCGGAAAAGTTTTTGGCTCTTGTTCCTAGACACCTTTTATTTTGGTTTATGAGACAGGGCCTCTTATGTGCCTGGAGCTCAGGTAGAAGGCTAGGCTGACCAGCCAGTAAATCCCAGGACCTGTCTTTGTCTCATCAGCACAAGCATGTGCCACCATGCCCAGCATTTTCTTTTCCTACATTGATTCTGATGATCGAATTTGGCTCTTCACGCTTTCAAAACAAGCACTTTAGCAACTGAGCCATCTACTCCGTCAGGAGCTACTTTCAAATAAAAGTGCGTGGGGATATTGAATAAGAGGCAATCAGAGAATGGTAAGTATATGCCTAAGAGAAGATGCAGTGCTATCTGGATTAGAGCTATTACGTGCTTTCTCGGTAGCACCAAGGACAGGAGCATCAGACAACATTGGTGACAGCACATCCTAACAATGATGAGGCTGCTGATGGTGCTATGATCCCTCCGGGATCAGCAACAATGTTACCACTGGTATAAGTGCCTGATACTATAGTAACCTCTTATACAATTAGTCCATTTAATTTTCTATTGCTACTATCTATATATACACATTCCATTAAATACTCAAATTGAGAAATTATAGAATAGTTTAGTTGTATACAGTTCATCTGACTCAGTAATTAAGTTGATGATATTCAACCTTTTCATAAACATAGCCTCATGTCACTTAATAGCAATCGGCATGATTATCCAAGGACACATATTCTTTTACACATTTGTATATTTTTGTCTCACAGGCCATTCAACTCTCTGTTACCATTCAGGCTCTCAGTGCAGGGAGTGTGGGTTGGCACCCAGAGGCACATACCAAGAAGCAGCAGAGCTGGGCTAATGCAATCTCTCTCTCTCTCTCTCTCTCTCTCTCTCTCTCTCTCACACACACACACACACACACACACACACACACACACACACACAGCATCCTCTCGATATTCAGGAGCTGATGTGTGCACGTCTGTCCGGTGTCAAGGCCAAGTCCTACATGAATGTGTGCACTTCGCACTTACCTCAAGACAACGAGATGAGATGGGCTCTATTTTCCATCGTTATTTAACTGATTGCAGAAGTGGTACCCAGGCGGATTATGGCGATTGAGGGAGACATCTGTTGAGAGTCAAATTTGACTGAAAACACAGGGATCACCGCTACTGTGTAATCTTAGAGCCAATGGTGCAAGGTGGTGACCTGTGACCCTGGAGACGAAATGACTTTCCTTGGGTTCTATACCTTAAATATGTACTCTGCCAGCCTGAGTGTAGTGGTACATGCAGCACGACAGAAGCAGAGGCAGGAGGATCACTGTGAGTCTGAGGCTGGGCTGGTTTACAGATCTAGCACCTGACAAGGGTGCTAGGAACCAAACTCAGGTCCTCTGACAGAGAAGTAAGTGCTCTTTAACTGTTGAATATCTCTCCAGCCCCATTCTTTTTTCTTTTTTTGGTATTAGATATTTTCTTCATTTACATTTCAAATGCTATCCCCAAAGTCCCCTATACCCTCCCCGCACCCTGCTCCCCAACCCACCCACTTCTCCTTCCTGGCCTTGGCATTGCCCTGTACTGTGGCATATAATCTTTGAAAGACTAAGGTCCTCTCCTCCCATTGATGGCCAACTAGACCATCCTCTGCTACATATGCAACTAGAGACACAAGCTCTGGGGGTACTGGTTAGTTCATATTGTTCCTCCTATAGGACTGCAGACCCCTTCAGCTCCTTGGGTACTTTCTCTAGCTCAGTTTTTGAGATTTACGATTTTAGTTTATGTGCACATATATTTGATTGTGTCTGTGTATACCTTATGGGCAGAGATCAGAAGTCGGTGTCAGACCTCAGGAAGCTTGAGGTATAGCCAGTTGTAACCATCTAAAGTGGGCTCTGGATCCCTGGAAGAGCAGGGAGTGCTCTGGTCTTCTAAAGCCATCTCTGTGGTACCTCTCCCGAGTTTACGAATCATGAGAAAAGAGACACAAGCCCTGACAGGGGTATACCCACATTCTCAGCAAATAAATATTTTTAAACCTGATCTATCAGAGCTCTGGGACTATAAATGACAGAAAGACATTCTGATTCCTTGAGCCAACCAGCACAGAGATGACGACCCTGTAGCTGTCGGCTTCACACAGGGAAAGAGACAGCATGATGTCTCATAGGCTAAGCACTCACAGAACCTGCAAGGTCTCGAAGATTCTAAAGAAAGACTGGAAAGATGAAGTCACAAACTGCCTGAGCAAGGAGGAAAAGAAATGCAGAACCAGCCATGCAGAACCATGGTCATTTATCAGGTCTTAGAAGATCCAATTATAAAGACAGGGACTCGCACGTGACCAATGACCCGAGAGAAACGTTCAGGGAAGGGCAAAGTCCAGAACTGATATGGGTAACATCGAGAGACCTGAGACTTGGGGAGCATGTCCTGAGACAAGCCTGAGCAGGGTACCCACTTTTTGATAGTGTGCTTGGGGCTCTGGATTGTGATGGGACTTAGATTTCTAGCTCTCTGCTAACGAGCCTAGAGATTCCATGAGGCTGTTCCCCACTGTCTATCAGGCCGATTGGCATCCCTTTTCAAGCCTTTCATTTTTGTCAACATCTTTTAAATGCGTTCAGGCATAACCTCTCCTCCATCATTCTAACCCCCAGCATTTCCAATTACCCTTCCCCCTGTTTTATATTTTCCCTACGGTGGTCATTATCTTCCAATATACTCAATGTGTTTGTTCCTATTATGTGTCTTGTGTATTATTCCTGTGACCACTGGAACCAGTTGTTAGTTTTGTCCAGGATGTACCTCAGGTATTATAGTAATAGGAAGCACGCAGAGGAGTCTGCATTAACTACCTGCCCGTGGTGATGGCTAATATCGATTGTGTATTTGATAGGATCTAGAGTTACCTAAGAAACAAACCCCCGAGTACGTGGAACTTTTGAAGATCAGACTGTCAAGAGAAATGCGGACAGTGGAGGCCCATCTCCGGAGGCATCAGAGACTAACGAGAGCTCTCGTGGGAACTGGGCTAGAGGCTATGCATCTGATATTCTACTCTGCCCTGAGAATTTGAGAGAGCCTGAATTCAGGAGTGATGAAATTGTCTAGTGGATTAAACTCCCAAGTTTAGAGCAGCATTCATGCTGGAGTGGCATTTCCATTCCCATCCAGGCCACGGTGAGAGCAGATAGATGGAGCGGAATGGTCTGGAGAATGTAAAGCTTCTTCAGCAATGTAAGGAGTGAGCGTGGGCTTGAAGTTACAGACACAGACAGGCAGGACCAAGGCAGTGGTAACCGGCAGGATATCAGGGTCATCAAAGAGGAATGCTGAGCTCCACACTGGAGGACAGGACTGGTCCTGAGGGCAGCATCCCACCCTCTGAAGCCTCCAGCATCCGAGATGGGGAGACGCTGAGCCAAGGATGAGGGTGAGAGCTCTCCTCTTCAGAACCCACCACCTTGAAAGCTTTGGGTGGCAGTCTAGGGTTTTCTGCAGGTGAAAGGTCCTACACCAACAGGAGAGCTAGATGTCTGTATCAAACAAATCAAGTATCAATAAAATAAAATGAAATAAAATATATAAACCGAGAGGCTGGAGAGAGCTCAGTGGTCTAGAGCATCCAGGGCAGGTCACAGCTTCTATGACTCTAGCTCCAGGAGATATGATACCATCTTCTGGCTTCATTTGGCACCCATCCACACAGGGCATACGTATATACACATAAATTAAAATAAGCTGGAGAGATGGCTCAGCAGTTAAGAGCACTGACTGCTCTTCCAGAAGTCCCGAGTCCAATTCTCAGCAATGACATGGTGGCTCACAACCATCTGAAATGGGATCTGATGCCCTCTTCTGGTGTGTCTGGAGACAGCTACAGTGGACTCATATAAATAAATTAAAATAAAATAAGTCAAAAACGCTGGTGGAGAACAACATAGAACCTCTTTTAATTTTCTTTTTTACTTTTTATTTATTCTCAGCGAATTTCACATCACGCACCCCAGTTCCACTCATCTTCCTGTTCCCTCATACCTGCTCTTCGCCTTGCAACCTCCACCCAAAACAAAGACACATACACAAAGTAACAACAACAACAACAACAACAAAAGCATAGAAAATTCTCATTCTGGAAGTCGTAGTATGTCACAGTGTGTCCCACAGTTAATCTCTCTGTCCACACATCTTCAGTTTCAAACGATCGTTGCAATGAGTCCGATTCATGACCTCTGGCTTCCGTGACACCTTCAATATTGGATCCTCACAGCGACTCCTCCCAGTTACCCGGTTGCTGTATGTCATAGATATCCTGCAGCTTTGGAACAGCAGGACTGGCCCTTTCATGCATCCCAAACATTCACAGATGACACAGATTTGGGGGTAGGTCATCTCAGAGCCCTGGTTTTGGACCCTGTGGTAGCAGAGCTGGCCATCCCGACAGCTCTCTCTTCTCTGCATCACCAGGTCAAACGCTCCAACGCTGTCCTGGCTAGACCATCCACGGCTGCCATCAGCAGGAAGCAGGGTTACCTTTCCTGGTCTCAGACCCTCAGGTCCTACTCATCTGCACCCACACTTCCAGAGCCAGCTCCACTGGGCTGCGCAGTCAAGGCATGCGGCCCACTCTCCAAAGTGCTGCAGCCAGTGTAGGACAGGGCCAGTTTATCCACTCTCATGAGCCCAAGGTCAGGTTTGCTGACTGCAGCAGGTGGCAAGAGGAGAGAGGAACACCCACCCTCCCCACAAGTCACCTCATTGCACATGCCTGGCAGGGCGGGATTTCCCTTGCAGCTGGCTCATTTACCCCACCCAACCATCACCAAGGTCAGCTCCGCTGGGCTGGCCAGGTGATGTTCAGGGCCTGATCTCCTGAGTGCTCCAACTGGTGAGGGGCAGGGCTAGCTCTCCTGAGCTCATGACCCTGTGTGCAGCTTTCCCGACTGCTGGAGGTAGTGAGAGGTGCTGGGCATGGGGATCACCGCTGCACCCATGCATGCTACCCCATGGTAGATGAGTGGTGGGGTCCATTCTCCTCCCACACTCATACTTTCGGGGAGCACCCACACACCCCTGCCATCAGGGCCAGCTCTACTGTGCTACTTGGGCAAGGCATAGGTAAGGACTGACAGCAGTGAGAGTTGGGGTCAACTCCCCAAAGCATCACACCCAGTGAAGGGTACTGCTAGTTATACACAGCTCCTGGTCATCCACATGGCTCCTGGTGGCTGCCCCCAACCAAGGAGATTCCCCATGTTCTCAAGTTGTAATACGAACCAAGGACATCGCCGCTGACCCCTACCACTGCATAGCCATGGACTCAGATATGACCCTAAGTTCTGGCTGGAACCTCATCATGGCCCAGGTGGTGGGGCTGGTCACCCACAACAGGTGGCTCCTCTCCACCCTAGAGTCTCCAGTTCCATCTCTCTTCATAATGCTCAAGCTGCTCCACTTCTCTCTCTCCCATCTGTCCACCACATGCTTACACATTGGAGTGGCTCCCCCTGTAGGCAGGCGACAAGGCTGGCAGGCCCCTAGGTGACATCCTCCATGCCTGGTGTGTCAGCAAGCAGGTATCTATGGTCCGCCTGTGCCATGCACTGGAGGGCAGGTCTGTGGGTAGCTTAGGAGTCTGCAGTTCTCTGTCCTCCTCCTTCTGTGCTAGGCTGCCTGAATTTGATCTGGTTTGGTTTGATTTTTATGAATGCTAAGCATAAAACAGTGCTGCACCAAGCCAGGGATCAAGCTAAGATGAACAAGGAACTTCCATCTGCTCTGCAGATAGAAGAATACCATCACCAACAAGACATCTCTTTGCCCATTGCCAGGGGGTGAAAAAAAGTGGAACTTTTACTTACTGGTGAGGATATGTGAGTGCTGCTTTTAGAGAATATGATAATAAGTTTTCCCCCAAAATTAAAAACAGCACTCCCAAATGATCCAGTTACGACCAGTCGTGACTTACATACCCAACATAAATTAAATTATGAAGAAACATTTATATTTCATGGAGTAGTATTTAGATCTTGAAGATAGCAAAGACAATGCTATTCTTGTGTGAAGCTGGAGGACACTGTGTTAAGAGAAAAAGAAACAGGTAGAAGTGGAAAAAGCTGCCTGGTCCCATCTACATGTTAGATGCCCAAACCAGGCACAACAGAAGAAGAGAGTCCTGGGATGGTTACTGTGTAACACAGGCTAGAAATGGCCAGGGTGGGGACAGGGGTAAGAGCATAGCAGGGAGATACTAAGTAGGTGATACAAAGTCTCCATAAGGCAAGTAGAATAGGCAGGGAAAAAAAAAAAAACCTGTTCAAAATGTACTGTGTACTTAAACATTGCTATGAGGGCCAGGCGTGGTGGTGCACGCCTTTAATCCCAGCACTTGGGAGGCAGAGGCAGGTAGATTTCTGAGTTTGAGGCCAGCCTGGTCTACAGAGTGAGTTCCAGGACAGCCAGGGCTATACAGAAAAACCCTGTTTCAAAAAACCAAAAAAAAAAAAAAAATTGCTATGAGGGATAGAATTTTCAGTGTCCTTGTCACAAATAATTGATAAATGAAGGCAGTCCCTATGTTCAATAGTTTGATTTAGCCATTACACAAAGTACATGAATTTTGAAACATTCTGTATTTCTCAAATTTCTTTCTTTATTTAGGAACAGGGTCTTAGTATGTGGCTCAGGATAGCCTAGAACTCACAGTCTTACCAGGCACTGGGATTACAGGCAAGAAGGACCAAGCGCAACTCCTTTATTTTGTTGATTTAAAAACCAAATAACTTAAATGCTTGCTGAGGGAATAGATGGAGTCCTTGTATATCTCCGCCTCGGCCCTCAAGAAGGGGCAACATTTACTATGCTTGGGGAGAGTCAAATGAAATAATGCATGCTAAAAGCACTTAGCACAGTACCTCGAAAGCCCTAATTACATTAAGTATAGTCTTTCCTTCCAGCTACTAATTATTTCATTTAATCCCCATATTAGCTGAAAAGAAATACTGTTTTACAGTTGAGAAGCATGGGACTTTTAGAGAGAGAGAGAGAGAGCTAGTTGATAGTATGACACAGCATCACTGAGACTCCATCCTACAGGAATAGTACAAGGGGTCCAGGCACCACACTGTTCTGGTGGTTTCCAGCAAAGGAGAGTTAGGGAACAATTACCATAGTGATAGAATGAAAAATAAAAAGGAGGATCAAAATATATGCTCTATAAATATTTTGTTATAAGGAACAAAACACACAATCACTAGAAAGTGTGTGAGGTTCACTAGCACCAATTACTCTGCGTAGCTCTGTTTATTTCTCGTCAGTATGACTGTGTCTACAGGGAGAGGTTAGAAGAGGAGCACATGGCATCTTCATTTTATAAGGGCACATGGCAGGCTCTTTGCACACCTGAATGCATACTAGTGTGATGTGGGTTTCCTTCCTTTTGGGCTCCCTCTGGCAGAATAATCTGTTTTTTTTTTCTTTTTTCTAAAGGATCAGATAATTAATATTTGTAATTATACAGGCCGAGGGTCTCTGCTATCCCATCCCACTGTTACAGACTTTGTAGTATGAAAGCAACAGTAGACAACCCAAAACGAACAGCCAGGGCTATGTTTCAATAAAACTTTATTTACAAAAAAAGACAAACTACAGACCCCAAGGGACCGCAGGCTAAGGAAGGCCAGCCCCTGACTAAGTGGCTGAATGAGTGCACCTCTAGGTGTGCTGAAAACTGAATGGACAAGCACCCCGCTCAGAGGGTAGGTTGGCCATGTTTATAACTGAAGCCAAAACAAGGAAAATAATATTCAGAATGTGAATGAAAAGGCAAGATTGGAGATTGTCCTAAGGAGCCGAGCTATTTAACATGAATTGGTAAGATGCGAGTTAGGGACACACTGCCCATCGTGATATTTACAAAACAGATGACAACCAGCTCAGCCACATCCCCGCAACAAGCACAAAGCCAGCCGGTCACCTTTGATAGTTTTGCTCAAAAAACAGTCTGGGGTTGTCACATGTCCGTGCTCTCTCTATTCCCTCATCCATTCGCTCGTTTGTTTACACATTTTGTTTTCAACGCTAACCCCCAAATGTTTACTAGAGCTTCCACAAAGCACAGGAACAGGTTTGACAGCTGATAGAGTAGTTTCTGTCAACAGGACACAGAGTCGATCGGACAGGACAGATGCCTGCCTCCTTACTCAGTCATTCCTTGATTCCTTTTTGTCAACAACTGGGTATCACAGCCACTGACAAGGTGAGATTAGGATGTGGTGTGGGGCTGACAAAGGCAAAGGAATCTCCATTTCAGGCTGTCAGGAACTAGGA
>NC_034609.1:41370362-41429952 GCF_900095145.1 Mus pahari | reverse complement strand
AGGGAGGGAGGGAGGGAGGGAGGGAGGGAGGGAGGGAAAGTACAGCACAGCACCATACACACTGTTGCAGCAATGTATGCACCAAATGCTGTGAGGACAGAGATAGGGAAGTCCCAGCTCTCCCAGGGAGTTCAGGAACTAAGGTTCAGCCTGTCTCCAGACAAGTTTGCCCACCCAGTGCTGATTTTTGCAGAGGGATTTTGAGCCTGCTTGCAAACAACTAGGGAATCTGTGTGCCTTGCCTTCCGTCCCACTTGATAAAGTCATCTACTAGATTATTGGAAAAATTCTTAAAATAATCTTTTGCTAATGTAAATAGTGCTTACAAACTTAACTAATTACCCTTAATTAAGTTAAACTGCAATAATGAATGCAGTCCCAGCTGGGTTTGCTTGAGAAGCTTCTCTGATAAAGGTTAAGTGTGAGCAATATATTAAAGAGCTGGTTAGCCGGCTGCGGTGGTGAAGGCTTTAATTCTAGCACTCTGGAGGTAGAGGCAGCCATATCTCTAGGAGTTCCAGGACAGCCTAATCTACATAGTGAGTTCCAGGCCAGCCAGGGCTACACAGTGGGGCCCTACCTCAACAACAACAACAACAACAGACAGCAAAATGAGTAGTTGGGAGGAAAATGGAAAATTACTTTGGATCAGAGGAGTCATCTTGCAATGAGAATGCTGTCTAGACAGCTATCAAATGTTGATGCTGGGAGAAAGTTCTAGAAAAGCATGGAAGCCCATGTCTCGGAATGACAATGATGAAAGAGAAAGAGTGTCTGCATCCCTCACATCTCGTTAGCCATTGGGGCTGTGCCAGGGAGGGGATGAGGTAGCTGCTCCTAAGGTCCTTCTTGGTACATAGAAGATGGGTTCTGAACGTTCCTATGGAATACCTTCTGGCAGAGATGCCTCATGGGACGCCAGCAGGGAGTGGCGTGGGGATACAGAAATGAGTCCCATGGACACTCAGAAATCATCATCATGATCATCATGATCATCATCATCATCGTCATCATGATTAGCAGCAGCAGCAGCAGCTAGGTAGATGGTGTATGAGCTCTGAGAGCATTTCAGACAGCTTTAAGAGCAGAGGAAACATCCAAAGAAGTAAGGCTTACAGGTGTCCTTCGGACTCACTAAAAGCATGCTCCAAACCGTATTGCATCCGGTGCTTTGCCAAGTACTATCTTGTAGTTTTTGTACATTTATTGTTTTTACTTCTTGCCAAGTTTTCATGGTAGCCATTTAATAGTTTACCTGGTTTGAATTAGTGTGTGTGTGTGTGTGTGTGTGTGTGTGTGTGTGTGTGTGTGTATAGGCTAGAGGCTGACATCATCAGATGTCCACCCCAGCAGCTCTCTGCCTTATTCTTCAGTCAGGGTCCTTCAGTGTATCTGGCGCTCACAGGTCCAACTGTACTGGCAGGCCAATAGCCCCAAGGACCCCTTTGTCTGTGCCTCCTTGGTCCTGGGATTATGGGTGTAAACTACCATGTGCATATTTTTACATGAATGCTGGGTATCCTAATTCGCATCCTCATGCTTGTGAAGCATGAGGACCCACGGGATCTTCTTTCTGCCCCCTCTGGTTGGGGGTTATTACACGCCATACCTAATCAAAGGCTACCTTCTCTGACCCATGGAGGCTGACGAGCCCCTGCAGGAGTGCAGGCTAGTCCATCAGGATGAGTGGTACCCATTCAACACAGCCTCTCGATACGATTTACAGAGATACCCTCCACAAGGGTTTGCCTCTGGGGCTCCTGGGAATCTCGCCACCAGCTGTGTGCATGAACATCGTGCTGGGCTGGTGTCCTACCGCCGAGCCTCTCTTGCTGTTGTTTTCTGTTATTGATCTTGTCTGTTAGCATTATTAAAAGCTCACACGTTTCTCCTCATATCTTATTATAATCCGCACAGCTTTCTGGAGGCTCCATCTCCTAGGAGATGAGCAGTTGGATCTGCGTCCTCCCTGCATCTCTCCAGGATCCGTGGCTAATTAATGGTTTTGCAACATTGAGCTGTGCCCTCCTTTCAGTTGGCTGCCTGGATGTGCCCATCAGCACTGACCAATCGGGCTTGAACTTTGAACATCATCTGATCTGGTATTTTTAGAATTAATGTATGTGTGGCTAGTTTATCCTTTCTTAATTATTCGTATACAAGGAAGTATAGGTTTCTATTTTATACAAATACTACTACACTACTATTACTACTACCACTACTACTACTAACAACAATAATCTCCGTCAATGAGATGATTCAGTGGATAAAGGTACTTGTAGCTGAGTCTGATGACTTAGTTCCATCCCTGGGAACCACGTGATAGAAGGAGAGACCCGATCTGGCTGGCTTCCACTGTGGCACACACACGTATGCACACATTCACACACACACACATGCACACACTAAAAAAATACGTGAAAAAAAAGAAAAAAAATCACTAACTTATACAGGCATCTGGCACAATCTCATGGTAAGGGCAGATCCTAGAGCTAGACAGCATTTAGATTTGGGGTTCCCTCACTGAGAAGCTGTTTAGCCTGGAGAAGGTCATGTGACCTTTCTGACATTTTGCAGAACAGGATCAATAGAACAGTGCTGGGCCTGGTGCCTGGTGCTAGGTTATTGGGCTAGGTTGGCCTGGTGCCTGCATGGTAGATGGCACTTGTTATTTTACTGTGACGATCACAGGCCACAACTCCCCTTGTTTGTTAACATCCATGGAATCCCTGAGTGTATCCTATCATTTTTCACTTTTCAGTAAAACTGCATACTTTATGGTCACTTCTGCTATTAACTCATAGCTTTTCATAGACATCACTTGTCCCAATTAAATGCAATTATTGCTACTCTTTTCCAATTACTGATGCTCAAATTGTTGCCACTTAGCCGGCAGGAGTTCTTTAAAGCTGATTTCTGTGTCCGTGCAGTGAATTCCTTAAGCAGTTTTGCTTTCTGGAGATGGAAGGGCAGTGTGGGGCTGCTGATACGGTTCTATAGGACTCTTGGCTAGCAAGTGCCAGACCCTGAGTTCAATCCCCAGTGAGAAAGAGGACATTGCTCACCTGTGCTGTCTTCTCTCACCTTCAAGTGCATGAGATGGGACGGGCATCCCAGCGTTCCGGAGTGTGGTGTCAGCAACTGAACGCTCGGCTCTGAGTGGGGGCTGAATGGTGTGCCTTTCGATACTGCTAATGAGCTGCTGACGAGTTGTGACAGAGATAACCTTACTTCGAAACCGTAAATTCACACTCATCTTCCTCAACCTGACAGGTTTGTTGGTAAGAGCTCCTTTGTCAGCCAGCCTGGGGTTCCTCGAGGGCATGGGGTTTTGTTTGTTTTTTTAGCTATGGTCGGGTTTGGGGTATTTTGTGGTTTTGTTTTCTGTTTTGTCTTATCTCCATAGCAAAAGGAAGGATGGGGATGAGAGAATACAGCAGTGCAGGAGAGCAGAAAGCACTGGGGAGAACAGAGAGGGTGGCTATGAGTACCTGGCTGAGAAGTAGAGGGTGGGGACACTGTGGGGACATAATTACTGCCTGAGCTTCAGACTCCAGACCCTCTGACCTCCCTGCCCAAGGCAACTCCCATCATAGTGTCCTCTCATACTATCAGGCTCTTCTCTCTGGAATATGTTTCATTGTACACTGGGCTGCTCAGTGGACAACTGGGATTTCTGTAGACTACACACTCCAAAGGCCATGGATTTCTGTGGGGAATGGGGTGGAGGGGGAGTTTGACAAATTACCAAAGCAAGGTGGCTTAAGACTTTTTATTCGTGTGTGTGTGTGTGTGTGTGTGTGTATGTGTGTGTGTGTATGCACCCACATGTGCACACACACACACAGAAAGAGAGAGACTAAGACAAAGAGAGACAGAGACAAAGATGAAAGGAGCAAGAGAGCCTTCGGAGGCCACAGAGGAGTGTCAGATCCCCCCAGAACTGGAGTTGTGGGCAGTTGTCAGCTCCCCAACATAGGTTTTGAGAACCTGGTGCAGGTCTTCTATGAGAACAATAAGCATTGAGCCACCTCCCTAGCCCTGTGTTATGTTTTTAAGACTTTCTTTTTCTTTTTTTGAACCAAACAAGTCTAACCCACCAAAATGGGGTTTTGTTTCATTTTTCCTTATTACTCCAAGGAAATGCCATTAGATGTGCGAATGCAGCCCTTTCAGTGGTGACTTGGGTACCCAGGGTTTGAATGACTCCACCATCTAGAAGAGCCTGGGGGTTATTACCTGAGTCTCCTGAACATCAGCTGACAAAAGAGGGAAAACAAAGGGTCGTGTATGGAAGACAAATGGGCAGCCATGGCTACCCCCATGATGTCACCCTTTCTGTGACAGTAGCCTGAATGTGACTCCACCTAAATGCAAAGGAAGCTGGGAAATGTAATCTAGGTGGATGGTCAGGAAGGAGAGCGTGAAGGATCTCACCAGAGCTGAGCCTGGTTCTGGTCTTTGAAATCTCCCAAGAGCCTTCTCAATTATACAACAAAAAGACTTAGGCACTTGGTGGACATTTGTACATGCACAAATAGCAAGTGATGCAAGATTATGAAACAGAGAAACCAGGGCCAGACTGGCAGATGCCTTCAGTATCTCGCGGTCGAACATGGCACGAGAGGCTTTTCTCAGGGAGATGTCACAGGGAAAGTCTAACACTGCCACTGGTCAAGACAAAGGCAGCTCAATGCTTCTCCTAAGGAGACAAGACCCAGCAGGAGAGAAGGGCTCACCCCACCATGCGGGGCTTACTTCTGAGCACAACCTTGCTGCAAAAGACTCAATCAAGGAAGAAGCCTTTGAAAGTCGAGAGAGAGAGAGAGAGAGAGAGAGAGAGAGAGAGAGAGAGAGAGAGAGAAGTTAGGAGCTATTTGCTCTGAAAGCAGTTGGAGGGGGGAGGGGCTGGAGAGATGGACTGTTTTCCCAGGAGAAGGTGAGAGTGGGTGGGGAAGGGGTGAGGAGATGGCTCGGATGTGGATCTGGGAATCTCAAAGAACTGAAACTCTCTAGGAAGGTACTGGACAGACATCGGATACAGCCCGGGTCACATGACACTTGTCCTTTCATGACTGCGTGATTTTACCTGTGAAGTTTGTTTGCACTCTACAGTGGCTCAACTCTGATCCTTCTTTAAGGCCATGATCCACATAGTCCCTACTTTCTTTATCCGTTCATCTGTCGATGGGTGTGCCCACGGCTACCATTTCTTGACAGATAGGTAACACTCCTGAGCTGTGCTCTCGTGAATGAGGGGGACGAAACCATGAGAAGGATGAAGTGATAAGCTACCTGGCTGTCACAAGGTATCAAATCCTAAATGTTGGATATTCCTACGATCCATCCTCAGGGGTCCTTTGTGCTGGGCATCAGCGGTTTTTGAAAGAATGCTTGTACCAACCTCACAGTCCTCAAGTGTCTGTCCGAGACGTATGCAACGTAGGGGTCACGGTACATTTCCTTTCCCCAGTGCCGAAACTGTACCAAGCAGGGTCACTGTCCTAGAACCCCCAGGGGATTCACTTGCAACCCTCCATCCTTCTCCTCTGAGATACTTCCAGTCTATGACTAGGAACGCACTGTGAATTTTTTTTTTTTTTTTTAAGTTCTGGTGTTGAGATCAAACAGACCCAGGTTTGCAAACTTCACAATCTGTGTGTGTCTGAGGAAGATGGTTAATTTGTTTGAGCCTCAGTTTCCTTGGCAATAGAAGACCAGTTAAGCTCTTGCCTGCCTCTTTGTCTCTAGGCTCCCCCTCACATCTCTGCATACCATTGTCCACCTAGAGAAGGGATCTACGTGGCCATTCCCTGTTGCTCATATTGGGGTTTCTTTAAATCTGTGGTCCTTGGTAAATCATTTTCAAAACAAACTCTCCTTCAATTACTGCGATTTGCTTAAGCACTCTTCCATTTTGGCATCCTAAGTGTTTGGGGGGGGGCATTATGAGCCTTCAATGATATGATAGATGGGACATTTGACACAGGTTGGGATGCATCATAAATGTTTGGCAAATCAGGGCTTCCTTGGGGTAGGGGGTCAGCACTGGGCATGGCTGTTTCCCTCGGCCTTTAGACTAATAGCCCTTCCTTCATATGAACCACCTAAAATATTTTCTCCTGTTTGAATTTGTAGCCTGTTTGGATCTTGGGATGGATCTTTCTTTTTTTCCTTTTTTATTTATTTATTTTTTAAACAGCAGTGCTCTGGCATCTAGAGAGAGAGCTGTTCGGCCGCCGAGCATACATATGGCATTAAAATATGCTGTGAGTTGGAAAACCTTTGCAAAAATTCCAGGCCTGCCTCTCCCCTCAAAATGCAGGGTATTATTTGTGTCCCTGCCTCATAAATTCGGAAGCTCTGTCCACGCTGGCCTTTCTCTCTCTGGGCTTCTTGACTGGATTGTTAGGATGGATGAGCCCAATTTTTATTGCTGTTGACAGGAGGAGAATCGCAGGGATACAGCCTCGGCAGATAGAGCTGGACAAGATTCAAGTGAGGTGAGGGACTGGCCGATGCCACTGGGAACATAGAGATCAGAGGCAGCTGCGACACAGGGGAAAGGTGTGACCAAGCGTGGGATGTGTGGGGATGTCATGAGTCACCAGGGTGACTGGCCCGTTTATCCATCACTGTGTGAATTATGCTGAGACTAGAGAGTACCCCCGAGGCTTGGGCAAGCCAGCCTACTCCACACCATCACTCCCTCCACACAAAACAGATTTAAAGGTAATGTCCACGCTCCAATCCACTTTCTGACATAGATGGGATTAGGAGATGGGTATTCCCATTGGCTCTATTGTAGGAACAGGAAGACCCAGACTTTGGAGAGGCAACCATTTGACCACGATGCAGTAGGGATGAGACTCACCCACGGACAGCTAGAACCCAGAGTCGGCCACAGCCTGGCTGACTGGCCTGACGACATGAGCGTTTCTTTGGCCTCTCACTCTCTGCCTTCTCTGACAGACTTCATGGGTCCCCTCCCTGTCCAATTCACAGCCAACACCAATGAATGCAACTAGCACCTTAATTCCAGAGGCAGGAGCTGTCTGTCCAGTAAGCCTGAGTTTGAGTCCCATTCTTCCTAATGACAGCAATGTCCTTTGAGTCAAGTGTGCCTCGTTGACCAGCCAGAGAGTAGTGCTGCTTAAGGACTCGATGTCAAATGGAAAGGACTATGTGTCAGTTCCTTTTCTCCTGGAGGTGTATCCCCAAATTCCCCTCAGGGTGCCATTCATGGAGGGACTGTTTTATTTAGCTCTCGGACACCAACCACTGTAGTGGGAAAAGCCTGGGGTTAGAGGCTGCTGGTTCACAGCTCAGTGGAAACAGATGGCTCTACACACTAGACTCCACTGGCTTTTGACTCAGTCCAGGGACTGAGCCCATAGGACTCTCTCTATCCAAGGCAGGTCTTCGATCCCTTGTTAACCCTTCTGGAATGGTCCATACAGATATAGCCTTACACATACTGCACCAATGCCCTAGGTGTTTCTTAAGCCAATCAAGTTGCTGATGAAAATGAAGGCATCACAGGCTTCAAAGAGGAGCATAAGCCACATCCTCCCATGATGGGTGTAAGGTGATACCCCTGGGGTTCCAGAAGAGAGCGTATCACGATGTCTATTGCTCATTATTTAATGTATCTCATAGTCCTCAGAAATTTAAATTTAATGGGTATAGAAATATAACTGCTTAACACTTCTCTTGTCTGTCTTCTTCATCCCTTCGTGTAGACTGCCTGTTTTTTGAGTGTGCCCAGCAAATGAATTCATGAAGTATAATGCCCACCTTTGTGACTTAAGAACATTCCCATGCACAGTACAAGGCCAGGGAGATGGCTCTGCGAGTAAACACACACGCTATACTGCAGCCTGAGGACCCTGAACACAGATCCACCAGGTCCATGTGGAAGCTGAATGTGAGAGCAGGCAGCCATGGTCCCAGCACTCCAACCGGGAGACAGGAGGCAAAGCTACAAGAGTCTCCTGGCCAGCTAACCTGGAGGATGCACCATGGCCACAATGGTGAGAGAGACTCTGAACATGGGGCAAGGGAAGATTCAACCGACTGCTCAGAACTGGCCTCTGCCCTTCACATGCACTCTGTGACACACACATGTGCACACACATGCACATACCACATGCATCTCTACACGCATGCATGCAAACACATATGTACACACACATGCATGCAAACACACACATGCACGTACATGTCCACACACGCACGCACACACACAAAAGAATCTACCATTCAAACATGTAGATATCTAAACCATGGCACCTGCCTGTCTCCCTTTTCTGTCCGTGTTCTTTACTGTCTAAGAAGGGATGGCACTGAGCTGACAGAATAGTGTTAACCGCCCACCCAAGGAAATTATGCACAGACAGTTTAAAATATAGATTCACACCCACTATCCTTAATGACACATTTTTCTCTATGTGCAACATAGAGAATAGCCTGGAGATAGCCACTAACGATAGGACAAATCTACCACAATTAGCAGGGCATTAAATATTATGGATTCCAACTGAATTTTACCCTTCTTTAGAATCCGGTAGAATGTGTGTGTGAGCGTCTTACGAGGTACTGGGAAAGTGCCATCTGAGAATGTGTAAGTAACTAACCAGTGTAATTATATGGGGGCGGGGGAGTGTGCTTTCGGGGTGTGGTTCTGAAAGCACGGTGAGGTCTGAGCTAATGCAGCCAAAGTCATTGACTCCATAGCTGTATTCTAGCAGGTGCCCAATAAAGGAGCAGCTACCAACATGGACAAACTCCTTTCTACTTAGCACTTACTAGTTTACTTCCACAAAGCTTGAAACGCTCTGACTATAAAGAATTCCAAATGCTCAAACAGAAGTTGTATGACCAATGTGGACCCTTATCTGGCTTCAATAATCATCCTCTTTTTTTTTTTTTTTTTTTTTTTCTTTTTTGAGACAATCCCTCTCATACCCTAGGCTAGCTTGGAACTCACTGTGAAGTTAAGGCAGATGGGGAAGTTTTGATCTTCCTGCCTCCACCTCCTGATTGCTGGTATTACAGGCCTGTTTCCCCATTCCCAGTGCCAGGGATGGAACTCAGGACTTCACAGATGCTAGGCAAACTCCGACCCCCCACCCCGCCCACTGAGCCACATCCCCAGTCAATAATGATCATTCTGACAATCTTTTTTTTGTTTTTAAATCTCTTCTTCCACTTAGATTTCTGGGCTAATTTTTAAAAAGCCTATGTACTTCACCTCTAAAGAGCTTGGTACAGATCTCCAACTCATTTTTAAAGCCACCTTACCGATATCACAGGGAAATGGTGTCTTTCTCTCATCTCCCACAGTTGACCTTATTATCACCATCTCCTTATGATACACACATATATGGAGCCAACCCTTCCAGGCAACAACCTCCTCCTCCTCCTCCTCCTCCTCCTCCTCCTCCTCTTCCTCCTTCTCCTCCTTCTTCTCCTCCTTCATGCCCTGGAGAATCCAAGCTCACACTCTCCCCAAGGAGACCAACGTGCCTAAATCTGCTGCCCTGACCAATCATCCCCTGCTCCCCCATTGCTTCCCTGGTCACTCACCCCCCCCCATGCTGCCCTGGCCACTCATTTCCCCCTCCACACACACTCCCCCATTGCTGCTCTGGTCACACATCTCCACCCCATTGCTACCCTGGTTACTCATCCCCCACCCCCACCCCCACCCCCACCCCCACCACCCACCATGGCTACCCTGACTGCTTATACCCCATTGCCTTCTATACACTGGGAGCACAAGTTCCTAATAGAATTTCTGAATTAGCTAGCTCCCTGGGTCCCACCAATATCCTGAGATATGCTGCTTCTCCTGTCTGCCTGGACGCAGGTCTCAGACCCAGAGCAGACGAAAAGAGAAATCATACTTTCCCCCATCTAAGAAGAACCTGTTGCGTTCTTTCCATAAACTGTGTCTCTGGGCTTCAATAGGATCGTAAGACTTAGGTCTGCCCCTTGCTGCTTGCTTATTCTTCATGATGAGCTGGGAGAAACCTGAGCTTCTCTAGTCACCTGTCTCAGGCGGAAATATATGATGGGCAGAATGTAGCAGCTGCCGCTCGTTAGTCCGAGGTGGGCAAGCTTCGATCTCACCCTCATTACTTCCTCTCACTTCCGTCTTCTGCTCTTGCCTCTCTTTCCAGTTTCTGAGGGTTTCACCCTTCACATCCACCCACTCGTGCGTCCCCAGCCCCTAAGACACAGACCAGTGAGAATGCCTCCCACAAGCCTGCCTCTGTTGTCCATCGGCTTCCCTCAGCAAACTCAGCCCCTCACCCATGGATATCCAGGTTTCAGTCTACTCTGAGCCTTGAGAGCCCAGACAGGTTCCTCCTATTCATCTTTATTCCAGGGGCACAGTCCTGAGACATCACCAAGCAGGTATCAGGACCAACTGGACGAATGGCTCAGCCAGGAGTAGGGGATAGAATAGAGACCACAGGTCCATGAAACAGAGAGCAAGAGATGAATCGGGGTCAAAGGGGCTTGGGACATGATAGGTTGGTACGTGTGGGAGGTCTGTCCTAGCCAATGAGGGGTAAGACCCAGGGCAAGTGGGAAGACCCCCACCTTTCTTTTTGAGGGTCTCTTCAGGTATGACCTCAGGAAGGGATTGGCTCTGTGGTTAAGGATATGTCACCAGAATAAGGCTAGAGCTTCTATGGTGAGGGATGTTTCTCTGCCATGTTTCCTTGTGTCTACAACAGCTGCAACAAAGTATGTGCTCAAGAGCTTGGGGTCAGCCAAAGATAAGACAGGAATATCAAGTACATGTGAACAGAGGCAGGAGAGTACCTGTTTCTTCACTCACAGGTGACCACGAAGTATCGAAGAATTGACACAAGCCTACCAACCTTGGGGCCATCAGTTTGTCAAGCTCGGCTCACTGAGACCTAGGTCTGCAGTGCTGGGCAGCGCCCAACAGCGGACTTGTGCTCGGAACATTGTTGATGACTTGTGATTGCTTTTGTGCAAGATGGGCTTTATATTGCTCGACTCCCAGTGAGTTAGGATTCTCTACATCCCTCATGTCTTTGGTGAAAGTTGTGTATGAGTGCTGTCTTTAAAGGCTTCTCTTCAGCCCTGTTTTTGAAATGTTGAATGGATTCCAACCCTATCAATCAAGGTCAGATTTGTCAAGCGAGCATCTGTGTGCGAACATGAGTGTGTTTGCATTTCATTGAGCTTTCTATTTTTACCCCATGATAGTACATGCCAGGCTGTCTCCAAATCACAGAACTGTAAGTAGCTCGGCGGCAGCGGCATCTTATCATCTATTAATAGGTCCTCCATGGGGTGGAAGGAGAGACTGAAGACACAAAGATCTGCCGAAGTCTGCACTACCCAGTTCTTCAAGGCAGGGTTGTTTCCACCCTTTGTTATGCAATGTGCGGACAGTAGGTAGTTTCCCAAGACAGGGTATCAAAAGATGGGATAGATGTTTATTTTTTGTTCATGTTATTATTCAGGTGTTTTTTTTTTTTCCTTCGGGACAACATTCAACAATCTAGAACTTTCCTGGTGTAAGAGCGAGTCCAGAAATGCTGTTTTCCAGAATGCCAAACCGTGAGGACCCTTGTTTTTCTTTACCCTTAGCTAAGCAAAGTGACCGCTTTACCCTGTTAAACAGAAAGCCATGGCCTTATCCCCACTGTCCTAAGAGCAGGAGTACAAGAATCAGAAACCCAGGCTCAGATGTGAGCTTCTTTTGGAACACAACCACATGATCTCCTGAAACCTCATCCCCTCTCAGCCTTAGCCCTCTTCTGTAGAAACAAAGACATAATTGAGAGATTCCTTCATCAGGACAGCAGGTGGCATCTAAAGGATGTGACAAGGATGGGGTAGGTGACAGGTAGGTGAATGGAGCATCAGGCTCCTAATAACTCTGGGGATGGAGTCACAAACAAAGCAGAAGCACCTCCCCTAGACACCTAGACAGTGGGTTTGGTAGTGCACACGTGTAATCTCAGTAGTCAGGAGGCTGAGGGAGGAGGTTCAAGAGTTCAAGGCCAGCCAAGTCTACATAGGAAGATTCTTAGAAAAAAGAATAAGAGAAGAAAGGGGAGGTAGGGAAGGAGGAGGAGGTAGGGGAGGGGAGAGTAAGAAGAGGCAGAGACAAAGAAGGACCCTGCTTTAGGAGACTCTAACCTGGAAACATAGAAAGAAACATCTGTAGATTTGGGCTCCCCAGATTGTCCTCGGGTGTAGCCATGGCTGGTACCAGAACCCCAGGGGCAACTGTGGATGCTCTTCTTGGTGTCTTTTGCTAAGGTTTGGTGGGAAGAGAGGAAGCTGTGAGTCCTCCTGTTACCAAGCCCACGCAGCAGGAGAGGATACCCCATACTGCCCACTTCCCGAACAACAGAAGCAGAGGACAGAGTATCCGTGCGGCCACACGCAGAGTGCCCCTGGCACACATGGCGGCCAGTCCAAAGCCACAGCACGAGAGCTCTAAGGGAAGACGGGGCAATTATCTTTGTGCCAGTGAGAGAAGCAGATCCTGTGGATACCTCTGGGCCATGATGCCAGCAGGAGCCTGGGTCTCTGTTTATCCCAAAGAGACACAGGCAACTTTTTTGTTTTGTTTTGAGACACAGTCCCTGTAGCCCTGGCTGGCCTGGGACTCCTGGTGATCCTCCTCAGGCAACATTTTGTGCAAGGTGCTGTGGCTTCTGAAAGTACCTGCTGAGTATCTGTGCCTTCTCCATCACATCCTTCCCTGGAAGACGGAGTTGCTGTCTAATTGTGCTTGAGTTTCCTCCTCTGCTCTCTCCTCTCCCACTCGGCCTTCTCTCGGGCATTAGGCATTTAATTGTGCGTGCCACTATTCATTGTGCCCAGGGCTTTACAGGGGTTACAGACCACCCCCACCCCGGCTTCTCCATTTTGTCAGCTTAATGCGCACTGACTCTTGTCCTGCCCATTTGATGACTCAACGTTCAACCCGATCGCATAATTACCTCATGTTTCAGACTCAGGTGGGAGAGATCCTGGAGAGCTCAAGAAGACAGGCGAAATATTTACTTTGCACCAAATGAAGAACACAATTCAGTTCCTCTGAATATCAATTAGGGGCATATGGTGCAAGCCAAGCTCACTAATAAAGTTAAAAGAAATACCACAGTGAGGGAGACAGTTGCTCCCTCACAGGCAAAGGCAGGAGGGCAGGCTGCTAACACTGGCTGGGATCTCCCAAACAGATTGTCTGAACACCTGCAGTTCAAGGGCCCTCTGACTCCTAAGGACTCTCCTTAGTATCTCTTTAGACAAGCTTGTCATAATTCAGTAAGTGGTCATGGCAAGCAGGTTTCAAGTCTACCCAGAGCTGCTGAGAGTCTGTATTGAGGATTCCACGACAGTGGTCGGTGACAGTCTCGGCCACCAGTCAAGGATGGAACTGGAAGAGGGAGCGTGTCTCTTTGATGTATTTGCTAGTTAAAAGAACCTTGCCTGAAATTGGAGGTACAGCCGTGAGGTGAGCCATGGAGTTCCCTCAGCCTCAGTTTCCTGATATGTACAATCAAGATGATGGCGGTATTTCCCTGAAGAGGTTGTGATGGGGATCGGTTGAGTGAAGCATGCACAGCAATTCTGAGAGTCATGGAAGTTGAGGAAATACAGAAGGGTGTCATTTAAACCAACAGACAGACACGTGGTGCTGCATGTGTGTGCACAGGTTCTCATGTGGCTTTCACATGCTCCAGGGGAAGCTTTCTGACCTTCAGTACTTTGGTACCTGGTGGAATTTGTGTGTGTGTGTGTGTGTGTGTGTGTGTGTGTGTGTGTGTGTGTGTGTATGGGGGAGAAGGGGTTGGCTCATGCATTGGAAGAGGCTTATAGACACCCTGGGGCTCAACCCACTCAATACCAGAAACAACAGGACCTCTAACAATCAGAGCCACCTAAGCTATCTCTAGAATATATTGCCAAGGGCAAAATGCTCCTGCTCGATCCAGGTCTATAGCTTATCCTTTGCCTATAGTATGGATTCTCCTGGGAGCTTTGGAAGTGTCGCATGCACCAAGCACTGAGCCCCAACCAAAGGAATCTATTGAGTTGGCTAAGATGAGGTGAGCATACTTCTGTTGCTGTCATAAAATACCCTGACCAAAAGCTATTAAGAGAGGAGAGGACTTTTTTTTTTTTTTTTTTTTTTTTAATATTACTTATCTTTGAGAAAAAAGAATAAAATATTGGGCTATTTTTTTTTTTTTTTTTTTTTAATCTCACAATTCCAGGTTACAGTCTGTCACAGCAGGGATGTAAGGTGGCAGGAACTTAGAGCGCCTCATCACATCACACTCACAGGCGAGAGAATGAATATGTAGCTCCACGTTACTCATCTCACCCCCTCCACTCCCATACAAACCTAGGACCCAAACCTAGGGAATGGCATTGCCCACAGGGGGCTAGGCTGTCCCACATCAATCAACACTATCAATATAATCACCTCTGGACATACCTACAGGTCAACCTGATCCAGACAATCCCCCATTGACACTCCCTTCCTAGGTGACCCTATACCGTGTTAAGCCAACAGTGAAAACCAGCCATCACATAGGGGTGTTATCTGCCTATCTCCAGGTGATTCTGGAGTCGGGAACTCTGATAAGATAAAGGTTGCCTCTCTGATGAGTCACAGTCCCTTTCCTGGCTCTCTGGATTTGGTTACAGGCTGATCCAAGAAATGAAGCCACATACTTCTGGTGCAAAAAGACTGGGGTTGCCTAAGGACCAGATAGAGAGAGGGTTCTATACCCTGACTCAACATGAACTTTCCCTCCCACATCCCTTTGCATAGATTTTATTTTTTTAATGAGTCTGTGAACACTCTATCCTTTACCAGACAATTGAGGGAGTGTGATGAAGGAGATAATTAAACATGATAGATAGCCAAGCACGTCCGTCTCTAAGCCATTTTTCAAAGACAATGGAAGCCCTAACATCCCTCTGATGAGAAGGAGCCAGACAGAAGCATCCAGAGTAACATACGACTGGGTACAAATGGTAAAATTAAAGGCAACGCTGTTGATGAGCTCACTGGAGCCTGAAGTACCGAAGCACAATATTAGCCTTGGTGGGAAATAACTTCATTGAAATATGTCCTTCGTGGTGCACGGCTTTCCCGGGGCTCTGAGAGCGTTCTGTCTCTCTGCATCTCACTCTCTGTCACCAGGCATTCTCAGCAGAGTGAACAGAAAGGAGAACTCAGGAGGGAAAGCACGGGATAATTGAAGTCTTGCCTTGATCTATTGCTACAACTGAAGAGGCAGAGAGAGTAGAATACCACATCCACACAGCTCCTGTGGCTTGCACAACAGTCAGTCAGTATGTACTTAACCAGGCACCGGATATCAATAAATCCCTGTGGTCTGCTCCTGAGGTGGGGGGCTTGGGGGGGTGGGGTGGGAGAGAGATGAATAAGAAACAGATCCTGCCTGCTGGGTGTTTGCAGTCTTGTTACGACACAAAAACACACAGTCAATAATAGTGAGTGGTCTCAGCTTAAGTCCAAATGAACAATACCAAGAGAGACACCAATCTGAGCGTTTCATGTGACACCGAGGGGAAATTGAACACATGGACCCAGCAATCAATTCAGCCTTGTGGATGGATATACAGGGGGCTGGCTGTGGGAAGAGAGGCGCCCCTGGTGGAAGAAGCAGCAGGTGACAGATTAAGATGAAATGTGCTCTCTCTGGGTTTAGTAGGCAGCTGTGTCCCTGTGCAAGAGACTGCTTGGCAGCAGAGGCCAAGGCAGAGTGGAGTTTGCTGTGGCAGGGTCTAGGGGAAGGGCCAGCCGTGCACTGAGCAGCTAGAGGAATACTAAATGTGTGGTTCTCACCATCCGCCTTGTACAGAAGCAGTCCTTGGGGGGAGATCTGGTCTCCCGCAGAGGAACACAGTCTGAGCACATAGCAAGGCTGTAACAGGAATTCCATGGGCAAAAGGAGGTTGCTTAGGTGAGTCCCGTGTACAACCCCCTCTGGAGGTTCTTGGACCCACTTGGTATCTTCAAGGGATCTGTTGGCAGATGTCTCATATCAGGCTTGAGGATGGGGGTCTATCTCTGAGATATGTCAGGTAAGCAAGCGCAAAGGTGTAAACACCACAGGTATGACCCCCAGGATAGGAGACGTGAACTGCACATGAGGTGAACGGAGCAGCCATTTTGCCACCATTGTACAGACTGAGACCCATCTGCTGGCACCACCAAGGTCTTGGTGCCAATCTCAGATGAGAAGATTGGCCTTGGAGTGTAACATCTGCTCTGAAATGGGCCAAAGACCCATCCTGTGGCTCACGCTACCAATAAGGCCCTGCCTAGATCACTACAGGCATGTGGTGAGACTTTGGGGTTGATATAATAAAGCTACCCCCCTTCCCCATTTATTGGTCACCTTGTCTCTAGACACAGGTATGACCCAAGAGCACCTATGAGTCTGACCTACCTAATACGAAATCCCAAACGTACTTAAGTTTTGTGGATGCTCTGTTTGTTTTGTAGCTCAACTGAGTGGTTCCCAAGTAGGAGCTTCGGCGAGGACAACTGTGTTATGCTTTCAGAAAGCTGGGCACGGGACTTGACTTTTCACAGAGCATACAGCCCATGCAGCTGGAGAACAAAGTCTTTGAAGCTCATGGACCGTGATAACTGCAGTGCCCCAAAGTCTTCCCATGACTTCTCTAGCCCTAGGAGAGAGGACTCACACTTCTGACGCTCGTTGGTCCTATAGGATCCACCCACCTACTCCCCACACTCATTCCACAACTTGCTTACCTTCTTCATTTCACTCTGGAGATCATACCCGTAGTGGGTTGGCCTGATGCCGATTGTATTCTAGTGCTAACATGGGCCTCCCGAACTGGGTGCCTCCGAGATGAGGGAGTTTGCACAGAGACCCTAGCTAAGGGTACCTGCTCCCAGTTAATTGTGATTGGTAAATAAAGTTGCCAATAGCCAATAGCTGGGCAAAAGAGCCATAGATGGGGTTTTAGGTTTCTCAGGGTTGCGGGAAAGGAGGACAAGGAGGAAGAGAATGTGCAGGAGAGGAGGAAGGGGAAGCCGCCATGGGTTGGTTAAGGGTCAAGAAAACATGGCCCTAAGGGCTGACCAACTGGAGTTATGAGCAGCCCAGATGGAACATAGTGAATACTAAGTAGTAACTCGGGGTTATTGATAGGAGAGTAGATTCTAAGTGCATGCAAGGTAGGCAGCTGCCCAGCTACTGTGCTGTTTAGCGCTTATTGTAACTATAAAGGCTGCGTGTGTCTTTCATCTGGGAACTGGATAAGGTGGGAAGAAATCCCCGGTTAGGATTTGAAATACTTACCATCATCATACCTGAGTTCTGGGCTTAGAACATTCCCAGCTTGTTCCTGGCCCTGGGCCTTTACACTTGTTACCAAGAGGCCATTCTCCCATACAGCCCAGTGCTATTTCAACCTCTTGGTTCTGATCTCTGGCCTAATAAACCTTGATCAAGCCCCTGCCTGACCACATTCTCTAGAGAAGCCCTCATTACTTTCTGTACATTTTTTTCTCAATTTCTTTCCAAAGTACTTACCTCCTGGTATCATAGCATACGTACATGTGTTACTGTACATCAGACTATAAATTGCAAGAAGACACTCTGCACAGTGTCTTTCGCAGCAGAAAGGTGCCTGTCATACACCATGCACACCATAAATACAGGGTAAATGAAAGACCAGACACCTTCCACCCACCCCTTTGAAGGCCTGGCTTTGGAAATCACTCATGTGTTAGATTATACCTTAACTGTGCAGGTCCCTTTGGCTGGTCACCACTGTGTCCCTTGATTCTCCTGTCCTCCTGCCCCATCGTCACTATGAATGGTCTAGTATTGGTTTTACTTTTCCTTTGCTCCTCTTCAGCTGTCTATCTGCCTCAGAAGGTCCGGTCAGGCCTGGTTTGTTTTCTGCTGCATTCCCAATACCAGGTAAAGAGCAGGCATTCAGCAAGTGTCTACAGACTCGATCTCTCAGAGAGCACCTAAGTTTGTTTGGTTGGCATTTTGAACCTTGGAGTCAGATCTTACATCAACTGTTCTTCACTGTCAGCATGCTATATTAATTCCACACACTTCCTATCCACTGAAACCCTGGCTCTGCCATTCAGCACGCCACTGTCCCTTCCAGTGTACATGAAAACCTAACATAATTTCTGGTCGTTTGAATGAGAATGGTCCCCATGGGCTCACGGGTGTGAATGATTGGTCAGTACTTGGTGGAACTGTTTGGGAAGGATTAGAAGGTGTGGCCTGCTGGAGGATGTTCCACTAATATCAGGCATTGAGGTACCACTTCTAGGATGCCCATCTCTGCCTCCTGCTTGTGGATCCACGTGTGAGCTCTCAGCTTTTGCTCCAGTACCTTGCCTGCCCACTTGCTGCCAAGTTCCCTACCATGATGGTCAAGGACTCACTCTCTGAAGCTAAAAGGCCCACATAAACTTTTTCTCCTGCAAGCTGCCTCAGTCACGATGTCTTATCATGGCAATAGAAAAGCGACTCTGACAGCATTTCAAGGCTAGAACGGGTCAGTGGACAAGCTGTGTCTTTCTTCCATCTGTCTCCTTGTTTGCCATCATGCCAGAGATGCTAGATCTTGACCTCAGCTCCCTCCTGGACACACCCATCTTTCCCTCCCCTGACCCAGCTAGATCAGTGGCTCAAATCCCATGGTCTCTATGAACTTACTTCAGAAATCTGAGCAATGTTGATCTGAGCAATTACATTGGTCTCCTAATAATGTTGCCTCTTTTATGAGAACCATAGAGTCAAAGGTCCTGTAGGGCTGAGCAGGGCCTAACATAAAACCTAACATAAAAGACCACCATGAGTCTGGAAGAGATAATTTATTAGAGAGCTAGAATTCAATAGCAACCATAATTCTTTCAGGCCAAATTCAGTGTGGATTGTAGACCCCACGGAGTTGTTGAATGGGGGGGTCCCTTTCTACTATTGTGCTGTGGATGGAACTGAGGACCTCATATATGGTTAGGCAAGCACCACACTACTGAACTTCACCTCCTGCACTCAGGAGTTTGTTTTTTTTTAAGCTGAAGGAGGAAGGAAGTCTGTGTTTCTCAAACACAAGTCCCCAATCACAGGCCAGGTAGACAACAATGGTCACAGGTTTAACATCTTACTAAAGTTCCTAGGGCCCATGTCCTTGAAGATGGGCCCTCCAGGGCTAGAGTGTGGACAGGGCTGAGGTGCTGGTGCCAAGGGAAACCTAAGCAGGCCAACTGGGGTCACTGGCAGACCCAGTGCAGACAGGCAAGCCTCCTTCTTGCAAAGCCTCCACCCTGCCAAGCCAGCTGGCGCTTTAGTGTCTACCTCAGGCTCATTTAAATAATGGAGCAAAGTGTAAAGATGAGAGATAATCACAAAGAGCTCTGGAAGGGATGCAGATAGGAGCTGTGAACTCAGAGGAGCCTGGGAGAACAAAGCTAATCAAGAGCATTATCACCAGCCCCAGGTGTGCTCTGGGGTAGGGCACTTGCATCTTGGGGGAAAGGGAAGGGGGTGGGGTTGGGTCTCTGCCTCTCTCTCTCTCCCTGCCCCCACCACCTGCTGCCTCTGCTCCAGAGGAGCCTGGCAGATGGAGCTCTGAGCCTTTTCAAGAGTGGAAGGAAAAGGACTTTCAGATCCTGATTGGTCCTGATGCTGCCTCCATGGAGAGGCACTAAAAACCACATCCAGTGCCTTCCAGGCTGTGCCCCCAGCCTCAAACTGCTTTCAGCTGGTTCAGAGAAGAGCCACAGTGTCCTACCTCCCCAAACCTCTCAGTCTCCTTTCTCTACCCACCTCACTGCTGCTGACAGATCCCTGACTCTGCCTATTCAGGGCTCTCCCTTTGTCTAGCCTTCTTTTTGAGAACTCTTTGAGTCTTAGCCCCTGAGTTTGGGTTTCATGGGGACTTCTTGCCACTTCAAGTGTTCCTCAACTTTCCCTCTCAAGGCCTGGCCTTCCTTAGCATCTGCCACATCTCATCTTACTTTTATATCAAAGATAATCGCTACTTATTTTATTATACCAAGTCCCAGAACACAATTCTCATAAAGTATATATAATATGCACGCTTTGGGCATGTCTCCCCAGATCCCACTAACCCCACTTTTCTTGCCCTCTCCAGAGTTCCCTGGCATCCTCAGTAGCTTCTCGTCCACATCCATGCCATAAATACTTGTATGACTTATCTACAGATCCAAAATCTAGAAGGCACACACCAGAGAAAACAAGTATCTGTCTTTCGAAATCTGGCTCAATTCACTTAATATGATTATGTCTTGTTGCATCCATTTTCTTACAAACGCTGAGAAGCATGGCTCACGCATATATATCACATTCTCTTTGCTCACCCCTCTGTTGATAGACATTTAAGTTGGTTCCTTGATTTAGCTATTGTGAACGGAGCTGCAGTAAACACGACGTGAAGGGAGAACTCCACTTCTGTCTCTTTATCCTGACTCCACAGGAGGCTCGTGGAGAACAGAGCCTTTACTTTGAACAGTGTGACATGGACACACTATGTCTGCGTGTCTCCCCAGTACTGTCAGCCTTGCCTGGCCTACGGTGGACTCTGGTTGAACTTATAGTTTCTATGGAGTAGTGTCCCAAGCTGATTTTGATTCCCAGTTTCTTCTCCCTTTCTTCCTCTATAGCCTTCTGTGAACTTGATAGACGAAGCAATTCCTGGTGGCAAGCTGGGCAAGCACCTTTGCCTTCCTCCCTGGTACACTTTGAGCCTGAGTCCCCTAGGGTTTGAGTACACGCAGCAGTCGGGTGAATGTTGAGTGCCCTTGGGATCCGGGTAAGTTTAATCTGGATGACTGGTGTCAGGGAGAATGGATTAGAGAGTAGGAACAGAGGCACTATGTGGCTCTAGCCACACAGGAAGGAATAAATGGGAAGGGGAGGGAGTGTTCAGTAGTCAGGCATAAACTGCTAAGAGGCAGAACCTCCAGTCAAAGGAGAGCTGGCCCAAATCAGCCAGTGTACAGTCTTTTGAACTTCCCAGCCCACCATGTGTCTTCACAGATCCCAGCTGCTTGTGCATACCCTGCTGCCCTGGTCCCTACAGAAAGTCACCTCTGCAACAAGTGAGCCATACCAAAGCCAAGCCTAATCTCTAAAGAGTCTTTTAGGTTAGATGGATTGGCATAGCCAGGGAGTTGGGCCATATTTCCCAAGGGGCAGAATTGTAAGGATCAAGGACAGTAGAGGTAGACACTTGCCCCATCACCAAAATGGGCACTGTAAATAGAATCTATGAGGGCACAAGGGGCCTCTGGGATACTGCCTGTCCTGGCTCACCCTACCATCCCCATCTTAGATTCCATTCCTCTCCTTATCTCAGGGTTCCAACCACTACCAGTATCTCATGTCATTGCATTCTGTTCCAAAGGCAACTATAGGCTGGCTGGCTGGCTCTCTCTCTCTCTCTCTCTCTCTCTCTCTCTCTCTCTCTCTCTCTCTCTCTCTCTCTAATGTGTGTGTGTATGTGTGTGTGTGTGTGTGTACACATGCTCATGTGTAAAATTTAACTATTAATCAATGAGAATCTCTCTTGAAATTTTATTTCCCCACAACAAGCCCAAGTTCACACCACAGCCTCTACTCTGTGTCTCTTACAGTTTTCAGGCTTCCTGAGACAACTCAGGGTCCCAACAGTGATACCTGTGACCGACTCTGCAGGTGTTCACAGGGCTGGTTTCTGGCCACCTTCAGAACATAGCTCAGAAGTCTCTCTGCAGAGATGTGTGCTGGCTTCCCAGTCTGCAAACCAACGCCCCTCCAACCTACTCAGCATCTATCTGAATTCCCATGAATTGCTGGGCTTCAAGTATGGTCCCTGGACTAAGTAGATGTCATAGAAACTCCTCAGAACTGCTCACCAGCAGCCTTATCCTAGACCTGCCAAATCCTAACTCACACTTTAAGAGGATGTCCCAGGTCCTCTGTGTAAGCCTGGGAGTCTAGAAAGTGCCTGGCAACGCTCCCACAGCCTGCAGTTGGTTAATCTGTTTGATTGCTAGTCACTTATCTCAAACAAAGAGAGAAGCATGAAGACAGAGATTTTGTCCGACCTGTTTGTGATTTTATCTCCCATGCCTGGCACCATATCAGATGCATGGTAGGTACCAAACACCAATGAATTCATTGGTAAAGAAAAAGATGTCAGTTTCTCCAATAACAAATGTTTTATGAGCAGTAGCTATGTCTCTCTATTATCTCCCTGCTGTCATCAAACACTTTTCCATGCAGGATAATCTGTGCTGAGCACCGGGAACAGTGATAAGGCACGGACTGGTCACAAAGTCGAGGCTCACTCAGAAGAAAAACATCCTCACCCAGTGTCCAACTACCTTCTGAAGACATATCCTTAAAGGTATACAACAGTACATCTGTGACCCTTCAGAGACGCTTCATTGCCACAGAGAGCAGTTAACACAGCCACGACTGTCCAAAGTGCATAGGCAAGTGGCTGTGGAGGCTAAGCTCTAAGTGTCCTGATGCTCTCAGGAACCCCTAGGAGCCCTGGCTGCCCACACAAGACCTACGCAAGAACAAGTCAGCCAACTGGCCAACATGGAGAGGGGCGGAGCTCTTAATGCCCCACTCCTAACTGGAAAGTTACTGGCAATTGGGAGAGGCAATCAGTTTTTCTTCAGCAGTGTTTCCATGCTCCCGTGGATGGAGTCCTATGCTCAGACACATATGGGTGGTACTGATTGGATACAGTGGGTTAGAAGGAGGAGGAAAAGGAGAAGGGGAAGAGCAGAAAGAGAGGGAGAGGGGAAGAGAGGGGTGGGGAAGGGAGGAAGAGGAGGATAGGGAGGAAAAGGGTAGGGAGGAGGAAGGTGGGAAGGATGGTGGGAAGGAGGATGGGGAGGAGGATAGAGAGGAGAATGCGGAGGAGGACAAAGAAAAGGGCAGGGAGGAGGAGCATGGGGAGGAGGATGGGGGGAGGAGGAGGATGGGGAGAAGGACAGAGAGGAAGATGGGGAGGAGGAGAAGGAAGAGGAGGAGGATAGGGAGATGGACAGAGAAGAGGGCAGGGAGGAGGAAGATGATGATGATGAGGAGGGTGGGGAGGAAGAGGATGGGGAGGAGGACTGAGAAGAGGACAGGGAGGAGAAGAATGGGGAGGAAGAGGAGGATGGGAAAGAAGAGGAAGTACTATGAGACAATGTTGAATGGAGGCATGTAGGAAGAGTTGGAGAAGCAGTGAGTGGCTAAAAGGAAAAAGGAAAAGAAAACCCTGGCCTTAGCCTCTTTTTCTGGTTATTTCTTCAGGGTCAAACCACCATCACAAAGACCCTAGATGGCAGACACATCCAGACAGTCAAAGTTGTCTCCTTTCTCCTCTCCTTAACGAGAAACCTGGGGTGTCCCCCACCCCCGCCAAACCTGACCCGGATGCATTCTGTGTTTCTCCAGACTTAGTCAGCCAGCATCTTTTATCCACTTCCTGAAAGTGTGGATCCTGCCCCCTCCTGGTGCAGAAAGCCCTTCAGTGTGCACTGCCACAGGCAGTGGGTCTGCTGAGACCCACGTGCTTCTGCCCTTACAACCCAAGTGTCCTCACCTGCTCACTCGCCACAGCATGATGGCTGCCTGTCATCTCCAGAGAGCTGTGCTTTGAGGCTAGCTTTAGACTCTGATTTCTTGCTTTTCCTTAATTAAGAATCACCCCTGTGGTTTAATTTGCTGTTTTCCTTCCCTCTGAAGAGACGCCTCTACCTCCTTACTGCCTGAATTTATGTTTAAGAGAATTTACTCCCAGGCACCACACCAAGAGTAAAGAAGTAGAACTATAGGATTATGAGAACACAAGCGGAAGAGACTTTTGAGAAACTGTAGCACCTAGTTATACGATGAAGCAAAAACAAAGGCTTGAGCCTTAAGAGCTCAATGGCTAGGAGTCCTTCCTGCTCTTCCTGAGAACCTGAGTTTGGTTTCCTGCACGAAAATCAGGAGAGTCATCACTAGGAATTCTAGCTCCAGAGGAGCGATCTGATGCCTTCTCCTGGCCTCCCCGGGCATGCACACATCCGTGGCTTGCCCCATGTGCACGCATGCGTGTGCATGCACATACACACATACACATACACACGTACACACACACACACACACTTGACAAATTTTAAACACAAGAATTACAAGGAAATATAAAAACATTTAGAAGAAGTACAAATATTAACATTTCAAAAAATCCATGAAATTCTGACACTAGAGATGCCTACCATCACTAATGTATCAATTCATGTCTTCTAAGTGGTTGTAGCCAGAGCAACAGGGTAAGAAAAATTAAATGAGCCTAAGGATGAGGGAAAAAATGGGGGAAGAAACCCTCTTTTTGGCAAATGTTTGGTTATGCATCTAGAAAAATCCACATAAACTAGTTCTTAAGTATCCTGTACTAATAACTATGATAAAGTTCAAGGGTATTAAAATGGAAAATAGATTCTGTGTACACTACTAACAGGAACCTAAACATGGAAACAGCAGAAAAAAATACAAATATTGGAAGGATGACTAAAAATTTATCAAGCTCAGAAAAAAAAAAGCCATGGGGTTTACATGAAAAAAATTTATAAAAATCTAATTAGATGACATAAAGTAGATCCTATTAACTGGAAAGTGAAGCTGGGTTCTTCATGAGGGGAACATAACATAAAAATGTCAAAATTACATGTATAAATGTACAGGATGTAATGCTGCTCCTATTAAAGCATGAATAGCATCCTTCGTGTCCTTTGAAAGCAAAATCATCTTCTGTTCATGCAGATCTGAATACTAGCACACTGGGGCTTTTGCCACAGCTTAGTCAGGTACCCCAGCATCCATGTCAAACCCCAGGCACAGCAGCACACAGCTACAGTCCCAGCTCTGGGGAGGCAGAAACTGGAGGAGCCAGCCTAGGCAAATCCGTGAGCTCTAGAATCTGTGAAAGACCTATGCCAGGACATAAGGTGGGAAGAATTGAGGAAGTCTCAACTTGACATACTCTGGCTTCCACAGGGGTGCACACCTGTGCATGTGTACCTGGATGCACAGATGCACACACCTACTTCACCCACACACATACATCACCCACACACCCCTGTGCAAGGAATAACAAATACACGTGCAGAGATCACACCTTACCAAACACCAAGATATACTACAAAGCCACCTGAAAAAGATCAATGTAATATTATCACTAGAATAGGAAGTTTCCATGTGGCTCTTTCCAACATGCTTAGTCTTAGTTATCCCTACCCTCTGCCCCTCTCTGCCCTACCCTCCCATCTTCCCAATAAACCTCCCTATTTTTACCCATCTTTTAAGATATTTCTCTCCACACATACAATGTTCCCTTTCTATTTTCTTGAAAAAACACAAAGATTCATAATGACATTCTGCTACACTGCCTATCTCAGTTGTTATCAGTGCACTGGCATCCAGAAAGCCATGGAAGCAGATACAGAGACCCATAACCAAATGCTAGGCAGAGCCAAGGGAACCCTGCAGAAGACAGGGACAAAGGATTGTAGAAGCCAGAGGGGATGAGAACACTAGAGAACACAGTCCACACAATCAATCAAGCAGGGCTCATAGAGGCTCACAGAAACTGAAGGGACAAACAGGGACCCCGTATGGGTCTGAGCTATGTCCTCTGCATGTACCTTATGTCACTTGGTGTCCTTGTGGGACTCCCAGCAACAGGCATGGAGGTGTCTCTGACTCTTTGGCTTGGGACCCTGTTCCTTCTACTGGGTTGCTACTTTCAGCTGTGATCTGAGGGTTTGTGTCCAGCCTCTTTGTAGCATGTTAAGCCACGCCACGTTGAGTGGCTATCCCTGGGAGGCCTGCTCTTGTGTTTTGGAGGGAAACAGGAGGAGCTAAGATCTGGGAGAGAGGAGAGGTAGGGAAAGACACTGGGAGTGCGGGAGGAAGGGAGGGAGGAAGGGAAGGACTGAAGGAGGGAGGGAGGGGACTGCAGTCTGTATGCAATGTCTGAGAGAAGTATAATCATTATTATATATACATATTTGTGTGTGCATGTGTATGTGTGTGTGTGTGTGTGTGTGTGTGTGTGTGTGAGAGAGAGAGAGAGAGAGAGAGAGAGAGAGAGAGAGAGAGAGAGAGAGAGAGAATATATGTGAGGTTTGTCTTTCTGGTTGTTAATTACCTCCTTCAGTATGAGCTTTTGCTGGATCCATCCATTTACCTGCAAATTTCATAATTTCAGTTTTTCTTTTCAGCCAAATGAAATCCCACTGTGTGTATGCACCCCGTTTTCATTATCCATTCATCAGTTGATGGGCATCTAGGCCTTTTCCATTTCCTGCCTATTGTGAATAGCGCAGCAATGAACATGGATGAGCGAGTTTCTCATAGTAAGTCCCTTGGGCATATGCCCAGGACAAGAATAGGAAAAAAATACCAGTGGAAAAGAATAGACCATCCTAAAGCATCTCCAAATAAATATATGATTTTAAAACATGGTAGAAGAGGCATCTATAATCAATGAAAGGAGGAGGGATTATTTGGTAAATGACCCTGCACAAATGTCTCTGAATTTAAAGGATATGGTCAATGAATATAAGGTTAGATTGAAGGAATGATTCCTGGTGTCTGGTGGCACAGGAGGTTGACTAAAGACATTCTAAAATAATCCCGTGTCGTGGTTCTAGAAATGACTTAGGGAAAAGACTTTTAATACTTCCCCCCCCCCCCAGAAGTAGGAAGTGTCTGAAGTGATTGCCAGCCTGCCTACCCCGTTCCAGCATCACAGAATGACTGCCTGTATTGAAGTAGCGCACTAGACTCCATGGCAGGATATGTACAATTACCATGTAACAATTAAAATATACAGACGGTGTTAGGTTACCATCCCATGTCACATAAAGAGGAAATTCACACAGATTAAGATCTAAATATAGCTAGATCTAAATATAGTTATATGTAAAATCCACACATGCAAAGAATGTCTGTCTAAAGTTGATAGATGGGAGATGTTCATTCCAAGAGGGGGAATGTTAATTTCAATGGGGGCATCTATACACATTTCCATAGAAACAAATGCTAACTCCCCTCTGTGTAAATATAAGCCATAACCTGAATCACTGCAGCTAACGGTTATACTTCTCAAGTTTGCAGGGGAAACAGACTTGGAAAAGCATTTCCCATGCAGATAACAGGTAGTAAATTACTACGCACGCCACACAAAGACCTCTTACAAATTGAGAAATAGAAGCAATCCCATGGCAAAATGAACAAAGGCTGCAGACAGGCAATTCATCAACGAACAAGCCTAATAGACAACAGATACATGGAAACGTCCTGAGATTCACTGGTAATCAGAGAAATGCAAATGAGAGCAAGGAGTTATGCACTCACACTCACGTCCCGGCAAAAATTAAAAAGAGAGTTAAGACCCACGGCCAGAGCAGATGATGGAAACGCTCTCTTGCTTATTAATGCAGGAAGGGGAGTTCTTCCTAAAAAGCCATATGGATGCCTCTATAAAAATTAAAAACACACACTCTCTCCAACCCAGAAACTCGGATATTGTGATTCTGTCCTACAAAAAAAAAAAAAAAATTAAAAGTTTCAGTGTCCAAAGATAGATGTTTATGACAGCATTCTTCAAAGAGGAAGAAAACACTGATCCTAGCGAAAGCCTATCAGTAAGGAAATATTGATTAAAATTATCGTATGTTCACAGCGGGGAATAACACAATGTGCTATGCAACCAAATAAACGTCAAATGAGAACCAGAAAGGCAGCTGAGATGAGAATTATGCAAAGAAGTTTGCATATCACAGCAGCATGTTTTAATAAACAAAGTACTTTAGAGGAGTTTTATGTGAGGGCTGGGGAGATGGCTCAGGGGATAAGACCACTTGCTGCCAAGCCAGAGAACCTGAGACGGACCCCTCTCAGGACTGGCTGGTGGACAGAGAGAACCAACTGCTACACGCTGTTCTCTGACCTTCCCCCCTGCTCATGGTGGCATGCACATAGTACGTACACATACTCAATCCATACATGTAATAGAAATGCAAGAAGAAGAAGGAAGAGGAGGAAGAGGAGGAGGAGGAGGAAGAGNNNGAGGAAGAGAAGGAAGAGGAGGAGGAGGAGGAGGAGGAGGAGGAGGAGGAGGAGAGAGAGATCATACATAGAGACACATACAAATATGTAAAATGGAAAATATACAGGACTATTTAGAAAGGTTTATGGGATGCTTAGTGTAGAACAGCAGAGCTGATCGCTCTATAGCTCAGAAAAGACATAGCAGAAGAAAGCCAGAGATGCTCAAATCTAAAAGCACTGTCAACCAAAACACCATGTGATAGATGATTCCATTTTTTACAAGGTCAGCACTTGGGCTCATTCACTCTTTCACTTCTTCCGGCACCATCCCTGACACAGTGACAGCCATGGCACAGTCAGCAGAGTCACCAGCTATGGCTACATATACCTAAACATACAGCCTTTGTGCCTCTTGGCATAAGGAGATGGGTGTTGAGTGCTCAGAGAGATGTGTTAGCACGGTGATTATCAGCCTGTGGCTCCCGACGCCTCTGGAGGTCTCCCATCAGATATCCTACACAGCAGATATTTATATTACAACTGAAGACTGTAGCAAAATTACAGTTAGGAAGTAGCAATGAAATAATTTTATGAGAGTTAGGGGTCACCACAACATGAGGAACTGCATTAAAGTGTAGCATTAGGGAGGTTTAGAACCAGTGGGCTAGTGGCTAAGAGCACTTGCTGCTCCTGTAAAGGACCTGAGTTCTGTCCCCAATACCCATGTCATTGGGAAGCTCACAGCCTCCTGAACCTCTAGCTCCAAGTGAACCTATGCCTTCTGACCTCTGTGGGCACCTACACACACACAAACACAGACAGACAGACAGACAGACAGACAGACACACACACACACACGCAGAAAGAGAGAAGAGAGGAAGAGAGAGAAGAGAGAGAGGGATCGTTTTTTTAAAGGGGGGGAATATAGAAGCATGACGGGATGATAGAGGGCATAGGTCATCCTGTGCTCATGCCCAATGGATGAATCAGAGAACCCAGTCAGTCACTGAGCAGAACACTGTGTCTACACTATGTAAAGCTCCTTCCTTATTGTCATTCCCTTAACAACAACAACATAACAACTCTTTTTGCACAGTGTTCACACTGTATAGGAGTCCTACATAACCCAAAGCTGACTTCAAGGTTCGCCAAAGGTCAAACATAAAAATTGGTATAGGGGACTTGAGAATCCTGAGATTGTGGTACCCAGTGGAGGTCTTGTGGTAGGAACATTTGTGGTTGTACCTAGTGGCACACCCCTACTAAATCATGTCATACAACCGAGAAATATTTAGGGATTTGGTAAGATGGCTTTTGTATCTGGCATTATTGAAAATTAGATATCTAATCATTAAACTAACTGTATCACCTGTAAAAGCAACAGATAGACAATGTTAACAGTCCCTCATTATCAATCATCTCATTATTCGTAAATTTTGGTTTAACTGTGTGTTTGGGGGAGCACATGCCCAGGGGCAGCCACAGTAGGCATCAGGTCTCTGGGAACCGGAGTGACAGGTGGTTGTGAGCTGCCTGACCTGGCTGCTGGGAAATGAACCTGGGTCTTCTTCAAGCGCAGCAAGCCCTCTTAACTGTGTAGTTGTCTCTCTATCTTCATGTTTCTTTACTTTTGCTATTTATTGTGTGTAAGGCCCTTGACAGCATATCATGTACAAGGCAGAAATAACACCACACATTACTGTTTAATGATGTAACTCTGACCTCACCACTCTGAAGGATCATGAGTTCAAGGCCAACCTCTGCTATATAGTTTGAGGTTAGCCTGGGATACATGAGACTTGGTCTTGAAATAAAACAGAGGATGAAGAATAACAAAGATTATACTTAAAAGTTGTGTATCAACAGCTAGCATGCTGACAATGGTAAAAACTACTGGTCAATCCCCTTGAAGTGTTATCTAAAAGGTGTTAGCTAGTTCCACAGAAGTGTGCCTTAGGATGCAGTTGGTGCACAGTGACATTCTGTCTTGTTTTCATTTCCAGTCTTGTCTTTCTGAACGTGATAACATTACCTTATGTCTCCATTAATACAAACGAAAATATTAATGAACACTTGTTTGTGACATATGCTGGCTTGTGAATTGCAACCACAGGTTGGCTCAACATAGGAGTTGGGGAAGTTAGCAAAAATGTTCTCCTGCAAATGAACCGGCTCTGTCCAGAACTTCGCAGGGCAGAACATTTATATTTTATCACTACTTGCAAATATTTGCAAATTATTTGCATTGTTTAGATGGACATCGACTCTTGCAAGCTTATGTGAAGCACATGCACGTTTCCCCAGAGAACTGACTGTCAAAGATTATTAGATTATACCACTAGCTTATCACTGACCATACTTGCATATTATCAGAAACATAAACCAAAGGAAAAGGTTAAATAACTCGCTGGCTACTCACCCAGTAGGTCCTCCCAGGTTCCTGCCATTGCTCAGTTTTCTCCCAGCATCCTTCATGTCAGATCAGCTCTCTGGTCCTATCCAGTCCTTCCTCTCAGACTGCCAAGTCACCGAGAGAGGCTGCTTAGCACATGAATGACCCAATAAACTGGGAAGGGCGTGGCACAAAGTCCCAGAGACCATATTCACACAGGGAAACACTGGGCAGAGTATCCTTTAAGAGCTTGCCAGGAACTGTAGGCACCAGCAGGACCTGAACCCTTAACTGCTTGTTATTCTGTAGCCAACCTTTTGGGATGGATTTCAACAGAATTCTGTGCTCCTGGGCTAAAAAGTATAACACGTCGGTAGCAACTTTCTATCTGCTTGCTTTTTTAAAAAAAAACTCTCACTCGCTTTTACAGTCTCAAAGTTTGGGAGTATTCACACCTGTAATCCCAGCCCTTGGGAGGATGAAGCAGAGACTGCTATTGGTTTGATGCTAGCCTGGTCTACATAGTGCACAGGGCTAGTGCAGCAAAACCTGTCCCACAAACCCTAACTAACTAACTAAACAAACAAACAAATGTTATAGCACACATAAAGATGCGGTGTCAAAGCCAGGTGTGGTGGTGCACACCTTTAATCCCAGCACTTGGGAGGCAGAGGCAGGTGGATTTCCGAGTTCGAGGCCAGCCTGGTCTACAAAGTGAGTTCCAGGACAGCCAGGGCTATACAGAGAAAGCCTGTATCGAAAAACCAAAAAAAAAAAAAAAATGTGGTGTCAAAATCGTAACAGGAGTAGATCCTGGCCCCTGGTAGGATCTTCTTCATCTCTTGCTGATGGGTAAACTTAAAAATTTAACACGAGTGGAATGCTCATGCTGCCCTCTGAGCCTGGTGCAGCAGCCAATCTGGAGAGCTGTGACAGGGAGTTCAGATAGACTGAGAAATATGTTCTTACACCAAAAAAAAGAAGCATGCTCATTTTCCCCACTGAGAGCAGTCCTTAGTGTAGATCCGCAGGATTGCACAGGGTCCCTGAGCACAACCTTTGGATATGAGCCTTGCTACCATGTATCACTGGCTTTGGGCAGGACAATCAACCTTGGACCTTAGCTGTCTTATCTATACAACACGAGTTATGGAACACTATGCCCATCACTTACAGTGGGCATCTGAAGACTGTGTGGACAGGCTGGTTTGGTAGTAGAGACTTGGGCACCTACACACTTAGGAAGTTGAGGCCAAAAGATTACAAGTTCAAAGCTAGGCTGGGAAACGCAGTGAGGCCGTATTCCAAATGAAAAAGGGAAAAAGAAGGCTGAGGTTATAGCTTTCCCCTATGATGTGGAAGGAGCACCTGACTTCTAATACCACTGAAAAGCCAGTGGGCTGGGGGAGAAAATTATCTGTGCACAGGACAAAGCAGCTTTATGGGTAACAGTCAAATTTGGGAAGCAGGGCTGGAGGGAGGCAGCTCAGTGGGTGAGAGCATCTATGTATAAATATGTAACATTCATAAAAGGGATAGTACACAGCAACAAAAAGGGAATAAACTGTTGGCATACACCACAACATGGTCTTGTCTTAATATAATTTAGTGGGAAAAAAAAAAAGCCAAATTTAAAAATAAATGTTGCAACAGCTATGCCCTGTGCGGAGATTAGCTACTCTCAGCAGCTATGGCTACCTATACACAAAGTAGCTAAAAATTCCGGCATGAATTGGGGAGGGGATCCCGGCGCCTGTAGCTGAGGATTCATTAGCATTTGATGGCTTCTGAGGGGGAGGTGAGAGTCACTCTTCTTTAGGAACGTGGCCACTGGTGATTGGCCAATGTCCTAATAGATGGCCCCACACCCATACCCACCTAGACAGGACTAGTGGGACTCGGTGGGTTAAAAACAAATTAATAATGTAAATACATGACATTCTGGGAAATATAGAGAACAAAACTGGAAAGGACGGGGAATTAGCTGGAAGCATGCACAAGGAGGTGACAGGGGACACTGCATATGTTTATCACTGAAACCACGGCAAGGGTTTCATGGCTGGCATCTGTATGTCCACTGTTATCAAACTGTACACTACAATATGCAGAGTTTAATAAACGCCAGTGGTGCCTCACGACGCTGATAAAAACTATATGGAATGGTAGAGGCAGAGCTTGGGAGGGCCTCTGATCTGCAGTAAGAGGCTGTGAGGTAGTGGCCATTACAATGGGGGGTGACGATGGGGATGGTGAGGATACTGATGGTGATGGGGGCTGTGGCAGCATCTCTCCTTCACCCACTGTCACTGCTGGGGAGGACTGCCCCTTGGCTATGTCCCTGGAATATCCACATACCTTTCCCCCATTACTACTTTGATCGTCTAAAGTCAGCCTGGTTGTCATCACCTCGACACCCACACAGTTGCTCCCTTCTCTGGCACCCACTGCCCTCCATCGGAAAAAAGCACTAACCAGGTCCCTTCACTGCATACCAGCCATGATCCTTAGGTTCAGACAGATGTAAACCAATGTTTGCTTTATTGCCTCCTAACCTGGACCAGCCTCGGTTTCCTGTCTACACATGGGACCTACTGATGAGTGGCACTGTGGGCTCATTTGCAGGAGGAAGTGTAGGCAAGGTAGGGAAGTTGAGTGCACATTGACTCAACACATCGTTCTTCCATGCCTGTGTCCTGTCTCCTGTGTACAGAATCTTGGAGGGGTGGGGGTGGGGTATGTGTCCCAATAATGTCCACTCCTTTTCCTGAACTCTGCTCAGAACAAGGCAGGGAATGAGAGTGTGCCAGACACAGTTGCCAATACCCTTTGCTCCCAAGCCAGTCTAAAACAAAGCCACCTGAGGGGAAAATTAGCCTGATTCACCGTGCTAGGCTTCCAAATTTGACAGATCCATCATTGTGCTAAAGGCAACTGTGAACTGGGGGCAGGGTCCCAGTGTGAGGGCACAGGAAGTACGTTCCGTGCCCAGAAAAGAATAGAGGAGTACTTGTTCCGTGGCAGCTTGCTCCCTGGAGAAAAAAATAAAGAGGTGGGAAGTTCTGAACAGCTTATGTCAAGCTCCGCTCCTTCATTTGTATGGAGCCTAATTCGTTCTCATCTGTCAGCGGTGTGAATCCAGCAGAGGGCAGACAGGCTGAGGAACCATATTAACAGAGCTCGCAGTGTGAAGAGAAATACTGGCAGTGGAGAGGAAACATTGTATCCAAACTGAATTCCACTCTTGGCTTGGATGGGCCTCTGACTGAGAGCTCGCCTTTGCGAGCCACGTCCTCAACCTGTTATCTGAGCACAGAGAAAAGCTGAATGAAAGACATCCACAGCTGAGCCAGCACCGACAGCAGCGACAGCAGGGACAGCAGCAGGCCCTCAAGTGACAACCCTCTCTAACACACCCGTCGAAGCTCCTACAGAGTCACAGGCTGAGCACACCTCAGCCAGCTCCTAACCACCGACAGGTGGCCATTGCTTCTGGATCCGTACTGAACAAGAGGGAGTCTTCCATATCCGCCACCCCATGGCTGAGGGAAGGTAACCCCCTGACTTGGTTTATGAGTTTGAACACTCTCAACTACTTCCCCTTCTGAGAGAAGTCCCTCAAACTGTTCATGACCTTGAAGTATCTCATGGAAAACAAAAGTTAAAGAAAAAAAAAAATGCCTTAAACCCGGGATGGCTCAGGAAGTCAGGGGTCGGAGCCTGCAGGGCTAAGGCAGAAACGCAGATCTCCCGCCACAAGGAGCGCCACTCTGTGTCCAGGACGACACCCTGTGGTCAGCACAAGCCTCAAGCCATTTGTCCATATTAATCACTGGCAAGCCAGGATTTCTAAACCTGTGTCTGCACCTCTCTGGTTTGGATTGGGATTCAGGAGTTTTATTTCTTCCGGCTACAGCTCAGCTTTATCAGAATAGGTTCAGGCACTGGCCCCAACCAGGCAGGCCCACTGCAAGCTTTGACTGGGAGTCTCTGAGCTAATGATAATAGCGTCGTCCCTGTCCTGAATAAAGAAAGACCATGCATTCAAATCTCCCGCTGAGCCTGCCTCTGACTGAAAGTAAAACTAAGATGAATACCCATTCCTATTAGTGCCTAAGTTAAGGAGATAAATACTGTCATAGGAAGACATACTCTGCAACACGGGATGCAAGTGTGATTGGAGAATCCATGTCAATCACTGTCGTGATTTCCCTTCTGCTTCTTTTATAAAACACTTTGGCCGACATCATATCAGAGAAGAAAGGGGTTTATTTCACCTCACACTTCTGGAAGGTGGAGAGAGGATTCGGGACAGGAACCTGGACATGGGAACTGAAGCAGAGAGTGTGGAGGAATCTCCAGCTCATATCCAGCTACCTTTCTTAAGCATCCATAGGGTTGTCATCACCAGCCTAGGGGGTAACACCGCCCACAGTGGGCTGAGCCTTCTTTCATCTATGTTATCACTAAAATGCCCCCCAGACATGCCTACAGGCCAATCTGATGGAAGCAATTCTTCAACTAGGTTCCTTCTTCCCAGGTATGTCAAGCTGACACAGCCCAGATGAGCTACCACAACTGCCTTGGGCATGACTTCAGAGCAATCTGCAGGAAACCACTGCCATTCAGAAGTTTTAGTTATTTCCACTGCATTTTGGGTGGTAGGTTTTGCATGCCCCAGTGCAATTGTGAATTGAGTCATTTGTAGGTGACTTGGGGAGAGAAATATTTTTTGTCAGGTTTCAAGGGTATATCACTTAAATCCAGCTCATCATTTTTGGGAACCTCCATTATTTTCCCAATGGTCACAATCTTACTGTCCACCATTCTATAGGCAAGTCCTCCTATGACTAGGGATGGAATTTCTATGTGATCTCAAATGTAGATCCCAGGAGGACATAACTACTCTCTTCCTTAAGTTGCTACTTACATGTGTGCAAATCTTTCCTTAAGCCTACAATGACTCTCTGTCTACCCAGAGAAAATGGATCCTAATAGCAGCCAAGGCCATAGCACTGTTCAAGCCCTTCATTCTTCTATGAACGTTGCCATGAGGACGTTCTTGCTCATACTTAGAATCAGTGTCTAGTCCTGAGAGCCTCTGCAGCACAGCTTTTGTTACAGCCTGATGTGGTGATATTTTTCAGGGAACCTCCCTTCAGCCCCCATGCCCTTGGCCATGGAACTTGGCAGGGCCCTCTCACTCTGGTTAGGTCTCAGCCTTATTTGTGACATCCTAACACTGAGCTCAGCTCTGAGTGTGCTTCGAACAGTAGATTCGAGCGAATGCAACGTACGTTCTGGTCCCTCTGCACTTGTTCATGCATTTTTCTCTGCTGGGCCTCTAAAAGCTATCATGGTCACTGGATGGGACCAGTTTTGATCACCTGAAAGTCATAGTGCCTTCAGATAGGTGAACAAATATGGAACAGATGAGCAGGGTCAGTTAGTGAAACTGCAGTTGACCCTAGAATTACAGGATGCTCTTAGCCCTTGAAGTTCAAGAAACATGAGCCCAAACTCCTGGGCTAACCAAATGTTATGGCCATATGCTAGTGATGCTTCACAATGGCATGGCACAGTCCACAAACCTGCAAGGACTGAGTCCAGAAGGAAGCAGCTGAGGAGTCCTTTGCCTGTTCCTACCAACCACTCTTTGATTAAGCCTCCAGTCGTAAAGGAAGTGCTAAGGGACACTCATGGCCCCATCCAAATGGCTGACTTGGAGGTCAAGTATACTATGACTGCAATCCAAGAGGAATCGAAGCTTCATGATTTTCTTGAACATAAAAAATTATCCAATTCCACAAACAGACACAATTACTAGCCGCAGAGACAACGCTCAACTTGACACCAATTCACTCCAAATGGATGGCTTGTCTCCTCTCTGTCACCCAGAGCAATTTTACCATCACAAGCTTGCTTTTGAAACATGAAATTTTGGGAGAATTACAACTTTCTCTGTAGCTTTGATGTTTTGTTCCCCTTTTTGCAGAGAGCTATTTTAAATAGCGCCCCCAAACATGTGTGGGAGTGCCAATCAGCCACGTTTAATTGGCCAGATTGCTAGCCTCAGAGATGCAGCCCTCTTCAGAAAATTAAACATAGCCACGATTGTTACTTTGCTCTGTTATTGTGGCTACAGAATGGCAAACCAATCTGTTGGAACTGAAGACATCCAGCCACTCAATTATTAGTCAGGTTTACATGGCTAAATACCCCCAAACAAACATTTTTGTCTTTGTTTTTGTTTTTCCACTTAGCAGAGGTGAATTTTGAAGCTATTGCCAGCTGGCCACAGTGCATGGTCAGGATCCAAGGTCTCCCTTGCTGCTTGTCAGTTTCCTGGGCAAGGGTTAATGCCGTAAAGACAGATTGACCATCCATCTCATATTCATATATTCACCTGGTCTCACGTGTTTATCAAACATCTCCTCTGTGAGGTGCTGCAGAGAAAGAGAGTGTGGAAACAAAACCTCCCATAGCCAGGAAGTCAGTGAGACTAGAGAGAATGCCAGGAACAATGGGAACACCCTCCTGGTCCCCACTGGGGACATTTGTCAATATATCTAGATACTTTTGATATCTGATAGGCTAGGTACTACTGGAATCTAGTGATCAGAGGTTAGGTGTACTGTTAGATCATCTATAATAACATGGCAGCTACCACAAAAGAGGATTACCTGGTCTCAGCTATCAGTTGTGGAAATGCTAAAATCCTTTAAGAACATTTCTTTAAGAGCAAAGGCTCCGACCCATTCCAAATTTCTGCTTCAGTACAGGGCAGAGCATAGGCAGGAAGATATCCTATAAATGATGGATGGATGGATAGATGATAGATAGATAGATAGATAGATAGATAGATAGATAGATAGATAGATAAATGAATGAGTAGGTAGATGGGTGGATGGAAAAATAGGTGGGCAAGTAGATGGATATGTGGGTGGATGAGGGGTGGATGGATGAATGGGTGAGTGGGTTAATGGGTATATAAATGGGTGAGTGGGTAGATCAATGGACAGATGAATAGATAGGTGGGTAAGTAGATAGGTACATGAGTGGATGGATGGATATGGATAGATGGGTGGGTGGATGGGTAGATGTATGGACAGATCAGTAGATGGATGAGTGGTGAAATGATAGATATGGATGGATGAGTGAATAGATCGGTGGATGGGTAAGATGGGTAAGTGGATGAGTAGAAAGGTGGGAGTATGCATGGGTAGGTAAATGAGTACGTGAGTGTGTGAGTATATGAATGGGTAAATGGGTGGGCGAGTGCATCTATAAATTTGTGAATGAATGGATAAAGAGGTAGGTGAGTGGGTGGGTGGATGGATAAATGAGTGGGCAGGTAGGTGATAGTGAGTTCTCTGATGGATTGATGAATGTGAGTAGATAAATATATGGGTGATTGCAGAGCCATGTGAATGAATGGATGGGTAAATAGGTGATGAGGATGGATAGATGGGTCTGTGGGTGGATGGCTTGGTGGACCAATATCTCAGTGGGTGGGTAGGTCTATGAGTGAGTGGATGAATGTATAAATGGATAAGCAGATAGATGAATGATGGCTGGAGGAATGGGTGGATGGATTGATGGGTGGGAAATAGTGGATAATGAGTGGATGAAGGGTTCCCACAATAGTAGATGATCCCAATCAATACATACAATAGATATAGTTTTTCGGGATATCAGAAATTTGTGGTTATAATATCCTCTAGAGTTTATGTGGCTCCAAGGAAAAGAAATACCTGGTAATGTTGGCATACCTCCACAGGTAATGAGATCAGTGATAAATCTCATGTTCTGCAAGACCCAATGCTTCCTTAGCCTCTTCCTTAGCTCTTCTTTTAACTCCAATAAGATGTACCGGGCTCTTTCTGCAAACCTTCCCAGCCCGAAATGAAGATAATCTGTCTTCTTTTATTTCTTAACCACTGGAAATGAGAGTAAATTCGTCATATCTCACATTCTGTAGATTCATTTAGTCAATTATTCTACTTTGGGTCTGAACTCATCCCTCGTAATGTACAATCTGTTTTAGATGTTAATTTTTAATGGTGTGATTTTGGCTTGTCCTTCAAATGAGTGGAGTAGAAACACTGATTTATTTTTATCCCTTTCATCAATGCCAGGGAACAGAATAAATTACTCAGGAATATGTTCCCTTGTCTTTGCTTTCCCCTCCCATAAGAGATTATGAAGATGAATGTCCAAGGATTGATCTCTCTAGAAGCCTGGCTGTGCAGACCAGCTATGAACAGGTACCATGTAGACATCACATCAGGAAATACCTGAAGGCCAGAAGGATCCTTCCCTGCTTTTTGGGAAGTAACAGTTCAGAGAGACTCTAAACTGCAGTGTTGCATGTATACTAGGCACCTAGAAGCTAAGGTATAATGATGTATTTAGTCATGATTTCAGTCAAAATACCTGCCTTGACCAGCTTGGTGGAGAAAGGACTTATCTTGACTCCTGGTCTCAGAGGTTTCTACCCTTTCACCTGTCCACCTATCCACTCACCCGCCGATCCATCTACTCAAGTACCTATCTACTTACCTGTCCATCATCTATCTATCCATCTATCCATCCACTTATCTAGCATGAGCAGGTGAAATGGAACCCTTCTGTGCTTGTGCCATTCAGGGGAACACTTCATCCAAACCATGACAGAAGCTGAAAAACCAATGACATGTAAAATATACCTATTCATCTATCCATCAATCTATCTATCCATCATCCACCCATCTATCTATCCATCTATTCATCCACTTATCTAGCATGAGCAGGTGAAATCCAACCATTCTGTGCTTCTGCCATTCAGGGGAACACTTCATCCAAACCATGACAGAAGCTGAAAAACCAATGACATGTAAAATATGGCCCTGAGAATAGACACCAGACCTTAGGACTGGATGTCCAACTTGTGGCCAGTAGGTCACACATGGCCCAGGATAGCTCTGAACGCAGCCCAACACAAAAATCATACACTTACTGTGGTGGGTTGAATATACTTGACCAAGGAAGTGGCACTATTAGGAGGTAATAAGGGTCTTGTTAGAGTAGGTGTAGCCTTGTTGGAGGAAGTGTGTCACTGTGGGAGTGGGCTTTAAGCCAGTCTGTTCCTGGCTTCTCTTTGATGAAGATGTAGAACTCTCAGCTCCTCCTGTACCATGCCTGCCTGGGTACTGCCATGTTCCCACCGTGATGATAATAGACTGAACCTCTGAACCTGTGAGCCAGCCTCAATTAAATGGTGTCCTTATGAGAGTTGCCTTGGTCATGGTGTCTGTTCACAACAAAGGAAACTCAAACCAAGACACTTAAGATATTATTTTGTTTTCTTTCTTCTCTTTCTCTCTCTCTCTCTCTCTCTCTCTCTCTCTCTCTCTCTCTCTCTCTCTCGGTTTCTTGAGACAGGGTTTCTCTATATGTCTTTCTCTTTCTTTCTTTCTTTCTTTCTTTCTTTCTTTCTTTCTTTCTTTCTTTCTTTCTTTCTCTTTTAATCTTTACCTGTAACTCACCTGCATGGTTCTGAAGCTTGAACAGTTTAGGTGATATCATGTCATAGCATCACAACAAAATAAATGCTCTGTGTCAGACTCCCTTGCCTTAGATGAATGTACTTCTCTGATCCTTCTTAAATTTGGATCCTCATTAAAAATCACCCAAGGAGCATCACACGTTTGAGGCAACTTTGGAAACCCTCTCCTCCCGAAGACTCAAATGAGCTGTGTGTGTTTTGCTAACTAGGTCTATCCAGCCGAGCTCAGCTGTCCAATCGCCCACTGGTCCCCGCCTGAGTGGTCCGTTTGGAAGCTTACCAAACACCTGTCATCATCACTGTGCTGATGAGCCAGATAGACTGGGCCAAAGTTAAAGGAGGTAAAAAGAAAGGTTCCTTTGTTTGCTCAACAAACACCCACTGTGGCAGGCACAGTGCCAGGCAGAGATGACACCGGGCAGCCGGCAGATGCAGCTGTTGCTTTCAACGTGCTCACTGTCCACTGCGGGACAGAGGTAGAGGTGTGCTTTGGTTTTGAGTCCCCCTTATTGCCTGTAATTCCTTACGACCCAAAGAGAGAGGCAGAATTCTTCAACTATGTCTTTCAGTCCTTCTCCTTGGATGTTTTTGCGTGTCTACCTCTTCTACACATTTCTGGCGTTAGCTTTGAAAAGGCCCATGTAAGAAGTCTGCAGCTGGGTAAGCTGCCAACAGCCATCCATGGGTCACTGTCAATCAAGGACGGGCTTCTCAGATATGTGCCCATTCCCTTTTCTTATGCGCATGGCCTCCTGTTACACAGGGATGCAGGAGTTCCAGACCTCACATGGAAAGCATGCCCACTATTGACTAAATCTGACTCTTCCATTAAAGGATAGAGAAATTTCACTCACATCTAACTAGCTAGAATCCTTGCCCATGGTTCCCTCTAACTGGGTAGTGGGATAAAGGAGGGGGGGGGGGCCTGTCAAACAGTTCACCTGGAATACATCACCAAGGAAGTATTAGACTTTCAGATGACTTCCACACCAACGGCATACTGCTAGACTAAGCACTTTCTGAAACCTGCAAGTACCTGGCACACTCGCCATCTGCATCATCAGGAAGAGTTGTAGTTTCCCCATTACAGGAGAAACTTAGTTACGGACCTGAAAACCAGCAGAGAGAAGAACTGACTAGCCTAAGGTCCAAGCCTGACTTGACTCTGTCACTGAGCATGAGTGTGTGCACTAAAACTCATGGAATCACGTGCACACAAACTATACATTGGTGGCAAAGGGGGAGGAGTCATGAAAGTGACATGGAAGCTTGGGTGGTTGGTTTGAGCTTATAAGACCTTGGGCAGAGGGGTGGGGGTGGAGAAATAGGTGGGACACTGGCCAAGGAGAATGTCAATTTCCAAGAAAAGACTGGAGGTATCTGAGGGAAGACACCTGAGGATGCCCTGTGGACTCCAGGATTGTAAACACACACACACACACACACACACACACACACACACACCACCATCATCACCATCATCACCATCATCACCATTATCACCACCATCACTGCCACCACCACCACCACCATCACCAACAACAACACCCCACACTGTGAAATAGTCTATCTATCCCATGGACCCCTTTCCAAAGCAAGTAAACTGGTTCTAGAGTTCTGAGGTAACCCTAGAAAGGACTCAGCCACCTTCAGGAACCAACACGAACTGCATCCCATCTCTGAGCTGAAGCTGTAGATAAGGAATATTCCATCTTGTTTTTTAATCATTAGCCAAACATGAGAGATGTCCAAGATGTTTGTGGACTCAAGAGATCCTCTTCACCCTGTTTTGTTTGTTTGTTTGTTTGTTGTTGTTGTTGATTTTTGTTTTGGTTGGCTTTTTTTTTCTTTTCATTTTTTTGAAGGTGAAGCTTAGGGCAAAAATCAAGGAGAAGAGAGTTTGTGGGGTGTGTGAGCCCACAAGAAATGGTGAGAGACAAAGGAAGCCAGCAGGAACGTTTGCTGTACAGCGTGGTCCAGCAGGTGCCACCACGGGCCTGTACCAGGTGAACAGTGATTTCCGAAGGTGCCCACATCTGAATCTCTAAACCTGTGTCTAGCCCCATGACAGGTGTGTCTAAGCACCTAAGGATGGGGACAGTGCCACTAGCCATCCCAGTGATTGGTAGCATCACAGAGAGCCTATAAAGGGGAGACAGAGAGATGAGATAAAACAATTAACAAAAGAGAGCGGGCCTCAGAGGGAAGAGGTTGTAAGCCAAGGAATGTCCAAAACAGTGGTTTTCAACCTGTGGGTTACAAATTAGGTTGCATATTAGGTATCCTGCATATCAGATATTTATAATTCATAAGAGTAGAAAATTACAGTTAGGAAGTAGCAATGACATAATTGTATGGCTAGGGATCACCACAACATGAGAACCTGGATTAAAGGGTCATAGCATCGGGAAGGCTGAAAACTACTCATATAAGGCCATGAAATGGATTTCTCCCCTCAATTGTGTGACATCATCCCAATCTCTGAGGAAACCAACTCCCCTTCCAAATCTAGCTGGGCCCTTGAGTGGGCTGGCTCTCCCTCATACTTCTTTCAGAAGAAATAATGGTCTGGGATTGGCTCTTCCAAGAGCAGAATTCCCTATCTACCCAGTTCATCCAGGATCAGACACTGCCCCAAGACTGGCCAGTCATTACACTATATCTCTTGGCCACAATGATTGGTTTAGAGCAGGTGATGTAACTGCATCTAGCCAGTGTATGATGGTTTAGGGGGTGTGGCCTCGCTGGAGGAGGAGTATCACAGGACAGGGAGGGGTGTGAAGTTTCAAAAGCCCAGACCAGGCTCAGTCTCCCTCTCCACCTCCAACTTTTGGTTAAGATGTTGACTTTCAGCTACCGCCTGCCTAACATGCCTGCCTGCCTGCCTGCCTGCCTGCCTGCCTGCCTGGCACCAAGCTTCCCACCAGGGTAACTCTCTGAAACTGTCAGTAAGCCCCCAATTAAATGCTTTCTTTTGTAAGCTGTGTTTTGTAGGTTTTCTTTGCCATGGTATCTCTTTATAGTAATAGAATCTAAGATTCTCTCTCTGTGCCACATCCCACCCCACCCCCATGTGTGTACACACAAGTGTGCACGGGCACATGTTTACATGCCTGAGAATGTGCATATGAAAACCCCAAAGACAACATCAAGTGTCTCTCCTCGGGCTTTGACTCCAACAGTTTTCCAATTTCTTTTTGCCTTTTTTTTGGTAAGACCTCTCAGTGGTCTGGAACTTTCCAAGTAGGCTAAGCTGCCTTGCCAGCAAGCCCCAGGATTCCTCCTGTCTCCGACATCCTCAGCACTGAGATAACAAGCAGGCAACATCACGTTGGGCTTTTCCACATGGGTACCAGCTATCAAACCCAGGGGCTCCTGCTTGCAAGGCAATCTCCACAACGGCCCTGCCCCCACCCTGCTGCCCACCTTCCTGGTGTCTCGGATGCTTCTGGAGACTCGAGTTGTCAGAGAACCCGAAAGCACAAAAGAAGGTGAGGGATGGCTGGGGCTTTCTGAAGATTATCAGTACCCACAGTGGACCCAACTGCCCCTGGGCCCATTACTAAGGATGTTGAACAACCCCCCCCCCCCCACACACACACACAGCCTGGCCTCAGCCTAGTCCGTTTGGGATGTATTCTCTCTCACAGATCCTCCATAGGAATAGGAAAGTGTTGTAAAATCATTTCTCAGGGCATGAGGAGAGCTGCGGGCACTACCCAACCTCAGGTACTCTATACCAGACGCACATGGCTGATCTGGCCTCCCCCATAAGAAAAAAAAATGCAACTATTATCAGAGATAGGTGTAGGTCAGCAGAATTGGACACACAATCCATCCCCCAAATGAAGGCATCTTATGACAATCATGGCTCCTGTGGCCAGGATGCGAAGCCCCTCTCCGGCGTGGAGAGGAAGGCTGTTTCCAAGACCGGAATGGCATCGCCTATGAAATGTAACAACGAGAGGCCCTGGAGCTCCATTGCGTTGAAGGGTCTGTCAGTGTTTTCATTACAGCCCATTTTCCTCGGCGATTCATCTTCGTTCAGGAAGCTGGAATGGCAGCTGGGGCTCCGGCACCCACAGGCCCAGTCCCAGAACAGCACTGAGAGTATAATGGAGTTGGAATTGTTCGGCTGCCATTCCATGTTGGAGACTTGCAGACTGTGAATTAGATCCAAGTTTGGGACTTCTGACATTTTTTTTTTCCTGGCGGTTCTTGTTCTGAGCATTCACAGTGGCTCCCCTGCAAATGCCACTGCCCTGACATACACTACGAAAATCAGGAGGGACACTCCTTGGATTCTTGGGGTGGGGGGATTGTGGGGTGAGAGATTTATGGTCAAGACCCAGGAATAATGTTCATATGTCTTATCAGGTTTGAATGTATGTCTTATGAGCTGACATAACCATTTAGAAATTGCGCCTATCTTCTGACCATGGTCCTAACATGACCCCCGTGTTCTAGCAGGCGCTATGTGATACAGGCGCTGTGCACTCCTGGGGACAGGTGTGACATGGTTTATAGTGTCCTGAGCTGTCTCTCTACCCAGGAAACAGGAAGAGTCCCAGAGGCTTTTCACGGGAAAGCTAGAGGGTAGATACCACACTCAGAAGGAACCCCCAAATCAACTCACATCTTGGCTGCTACATAAACTCTGTGTGAAAGAGGGGAAAGGGGGAAGGGGAGGGGGAGGGAGGGAGGGGTGGTAGAGTCGTCTTTCTTCCATGTGATTTTTAGCCAACAGGCTTCATCCGTAGTCCAGGCTTTGATATGGGCAGTGGGGATCTGAACTCCGGTCCCTACGCTTGTATAGCAGGGGCGGGTTATTGACTGAGTCATCTCTCTAGCCCTACCTGTGTCCTTTTATCAGAGCCCTCAAAGTAACATTGAGCCACCTGGATACTCCTTGGCCACCTCAATCTCGAAGTCGTAACTTAGTTGCATCTCCAGAGAGAACTGTGCTGCACATTGTAACATATTTATCAGTTCCAGTGATTGGACTGTGGACTCGGTGGGGTCCCTCACTCAGCCTGCTATACAGCCCCTCAGTCACTCATGGGGTCCTGCTCTGAGGTGGTCTCTGAAGGTGGCAGGCAAACATTTTAAGGGTGCCTTTAGTCTCACAGCCAAGGACACAGACCCTGAAGACAAGAGTTGGGAACGAAGCTATCACACATCCCTTAGAAGCTCCTGTCTGCCCTGGCTCAGACCCTCCTTCCTTGCCTCTGCTGGGACACCTACATAACCAGACAGTGTTTGTCTTCCTTTTCCATGAATCCTAACGTTCTGATTTTATATTTATGACCAACTGTTTCAAATACCTCTTGGGTGTCTGACCACAGCTCACTTGCCCATTATTTGCTCTAATCACTAGTCTCTTTGTATTTGGAGAACAGAGCAGACCAGGAAACCGGACTCCAGCTCTCAGTATTGAGCATTTGCGTTTGAGGGAACGTTTCTCCCCCTGCTGTAAATACAACACAGAAGCATATTTCCATCCATCTGCAGCCGTGCTATATTTCAGGTAACTGTGAACAACACAAGCCATAAGACTGCAGAGGGGTGCTACCTCCCATGCACGTGGACTCCCAGTTAGCTGTGCCAATGGCAGATGATCCTCTGAGGTCTTTGCTGACTCCTGCAACCTGGAGACACCCAAGGAGGTCAAAAGGATGTGGCGAGAGGTACTCTCTAGAAAAAAAGTCTCTGCCTACAAAGCCGTTCTCTGCTCAGGCTTTGAATAGCCTTGTCCAGGTTGTCCATGCACGGGACAGGTGAATACAATCACTCTTTCCATCAGAGCGGACATTTCTTGTCACCAGGAAGGGCTACCCTGTCACCCCGTCCCTTAGGTTGCTGGGGTAGAGGGACTATTAATACTTATATCTCCATCCCCTTTGTTTAGGGATATGGAACACAGAGGCTGTGTGGAAGCTGTTGCCAAGGCTACCCAATCCTCATCCATCCCACCCCTAGCCCCCACCCCAACTTCCTTCCATCCATCTCCCTTATCTTAACCCCTTCTCTTCCTTCTTTCTCCCTTTCCTCTTGTTCTCGAGAATCTCTAGGTTTTCGGGTCAGGAGCACGCAGCTGGCCGTGTTAGCCGTCTGCTCAGAAGCAGACCAGTCCTGGATCCAGCCTTGCCTGCAGGCAGCATTTTAGGCTTCTGAGTTACATGAGTCAATGTGAGCTCCTTTCAATGCAAGTCATGTGAATACACTCTACTGTGGGTTGCTGAAGGGTTCTCTCCCTTCAGAGGCTTGTCAGCAGCCTCGAACTCCAGTACTCCAAGGGAAATGCAGCCCTTCTATGCACTGCTGCCATAGCTCCTAACTGTGGTCTCTCCCATGTGCCTGACTCCTTGGCCCCTACATATCTTTGACACCTGTGTCCCTAAAGTCTCTCACTTCTCCCTCTGCTCCATTTGTTCTGGTTGAGTAGCTCTCCCTCTAAGCAGGCAGCCATTCCTGTGTCCACACACATACATCTGTGCCCCTCCTCAAATACTAACTCATCTAGGTCCAGTTCTGCGAGGACCTGTTTGTTCTTGTTTTAGCTCCACACCGGGAATGTAGTAGACATAAGCTTGGATTTTACTGTCAGAACAGACCAGGCTGTGTGACTTTGAGAAGGTTGCTAAGCCTCTCTGACTCCGGTGGCCTCATAAGTCAAATGGAGAGAACGGTATCAACTTTGTGGGGTTATGGGGAGAAAGACATGATTTGCTAATGTTAAATATGAAGCAAAGAGACAGAAGCTGCGGGAACAGCTAAGACCAGTTCAACAGGTGATGCTGCACACCTGCCAGGGAGTCATTTAGACACTACACACATACACACGCACACACACACACAGAGACACAAACACACACACAGAGGGGGTGGGCAGAAATGGAAAGAAGAAGGGAGAGAGAGCAGGAGGGAAGAAAAGAGGAGAGAGGGAGGAAGAGAGGGAGGGAAGAAGAGAAGGAAGGAGGGAGAGACGGAGGGAGGGGGGAGGGAGGTGAGGCTCACCTGTCAGCCAATGAATTAATTTAACAAACTGAAATTTGAACAGGACAGCTGCAGGAAAGAAGGAGCCCATGATCTCAAGAACCTTGTGTCCAGTAGGGGAGTCAGGTAGCAGATGTGAAAATTTCCCTGTCATATAGATATCTGCCCTGCCACAAGCCCTTGCAAGAGCTCCTAGGAGCCACTGTGATTAAAATGTTGGAGATGGGGATGTTGTTAAAAAGTAATGAAAGTAGTAGACAACATCAGGCAGTCACCTCATCCCCACCCCCACTGCCTGAGGACCACTTAGCACCCTTCTTGCACCTTTGTCCCATTGGGGGAGCCCCTAAGCTGAAGCCCAAGGTTGACCTCTGGTACTGATGCCACACTGGAGGCTGAGAACAACTGGCTCTCTAGCCAGCTGGCTAGAGAGCCAGTTGTTCTGATAGCCTGCCAAGATTCTTCATCACAGCTGTTCCATGCCCTCAAGGTCTCCCTGGGCTCTGGACAGGGTTGGCCAGACTCTACTCACCGCAGCATTTCCTGTCCTATGTGGGCTGTAGAGGTTTGGGGAAGGTATCTGAAGCAGGTATTCTGGTCCAGGCTCCGGGAAAGGCAGACAACCTTAGGAACCTTCTTGGGGTGGGAGGGCAAAGTGGTGATTCTGATGCAAGTGTGTTCCATACACCCCATCATATCAACATCACAGCCACACTGTTCTTTGTGTCAGGGAGCAGCCTGCTACAAATGTTGAGAAGCATCCTGGATCCCTACCTATCAGATGCCATTGCCACACCCTCTCCCCCATTATGATGGCCAAACACAGCTAAATTTATCACCCAGTGTGATAAAACTATGCATAAGGAAGAACACTAGTCTAACATCAGCACTTCCTGGAGAGAAAACCCGATGCTGGGAGACTTGGGGTAAATCCAGAGAATTCTAAGGTACAACTGAAGAACGAGGACAAGCTCTGTTCAAATGACAGGAGGCAGGCTCTACTGAGCAGCCATAGTCTTACCAGTGACTCAGTGTGACTCCGAAGACAAAGGAGTACATTTCTGCACGTGTGTCATTAAATATTAATTGTCCTGGGGGTGGTTTCACTCACTACCCACCCCAAGGCTTTATATCCTCGGATGAAAGACACAGGCAGTCTTTATATTCTGATATGCCTTAAACAGCATGACAGCCGGGCCACTTCCTAACCTCCATGTGGTTAATCCACCTCCAGTCAATAATCCCCGGTTATCACTTACTAAATTCTATACTCTACCTTGGCTGCCCTGGACCCAGAGGGCCGCCCAACTGGGTAGCACTCTCTTGACTCCTTCACATGCTGGCTATGCCTCCTTGCCCTCCAGTCAGGCATGGCCTCTCTCCTCTCCTGCTGGCATGGCGAGTCTCCTCTTCTTCCTCCTCTCTCAGTCTTAAGCCCGGGTAACCTTAAAGTCCTGCCTCTGTCTTCCCAACCATTAGCCACTGGCATCTTTATTTACCAAGCAGAACCAACTGGGGGCAGGGTCCCTCAGTGTTTTACGTGTGGTTATGTGGACTCTTGCAGATAGTTTGGGGGACCCAAAATAACACAAGAACACAAGCAGCATTAGGCCAAACCCACTACACACATGCATCAAATGGGGTTTCTAGTGACACCCAGAATATCTGATTATAAATATGTGTGTGGTTTCAAGCCAGGCTCCTGACATTCCGTAGCTACAGGACATGGCTCTGGGAAGTGAAAAAGTTGGACTGGTCTGGGAAAGGTATCTTTCTCCCACCCGTCTCCCCATTGCCTGACCTGTGACAGACATTACTAATCAAGCACTGCCCACTTCCTCTGGCAAAGCCTTCAAATACTCCTTCATACATTTCTGGAAGCTGATGTGGCCCAGGTAACTGGCTGTTGCCATCACATGGCAGACTTATCCATGATGCTAGCCTTTCAGCAGCAGTTTTCAAACTGTGTTCTGTAGGCTTCCAGAGAGCCTTCCCAGGGCCTCTCTGGAGAGAAGAGGACAGGTAAGTCCTCAGCCTCGGGAACCCAAGATTGCCCAGAGTTTTTATCTGTTTCCTGTGACAGGCTTCCCCTTCCATACTACTGGGGCAGAGAATCCCTTGGCTAGAGAGACACAGTCTCCATGAGGGGGTAAAGAAGGCTTTAATAAAGTACTACAGGCTGAGTGGCTTAAATATCAGGAAAGCATCCCGTCAATTCTAGAAGCTGGAAGGGTGGGGTCAAGTGTGCACAGGGTTGGCTCCTTTGCCCATTCACACAGGGCCCTGCTTAGCATCCACGGTCAGGCAAGACTGAATGCATCCATGATGGCAGTCACGTAGGCCTGGCTCTTTCTGGGTTATGAAGGATGATCCGTACCTGAGTCCTCTTCTGTCCTCTTGGATTGCTGGCTGGCTGTGTGTGATGAGTGCATCAACCACCCCTTTGTTTACTATCCCTCCTTGTTCACAGATTGAGATCCACCTTTGCCCTTTTATAAGGAAGTCAGTTCCCAGTTCCATTGGATCATGGCCATTAATGACTTCATCTTGCCTTCCATCTTTTAAGACGGTGTCTGTGATTAGCAACAAGCTAATCTTTAACACTTGGTTCTACAGCTCTCATCCCCTCCTTTCATCCTTACATCCATCTTAGATATTAACATAAAGAACATTAACCCAAGTCTACAATGTCACCTAAAATCAAGTAAATCAAATGCAAGTTAAGCTCAATTGGAGACAACATGTCTCTTCATCTGTGAACCTTTGAACAATCCAGACCAGTTATCTTTTACTAAAATGTCAGGCAGGTGTAGGAGAGACACTCTTTACTTGACAAGGGTCAGCTTTCCTTCCTATAGTCTGGAAACCCTAACGTGTGTCTCCACCAGGCCTCCCTGTGCCTGAGTCCCTAATGAGAAATCTCAACCCTGCTGGCTATACCCTCAAAATGGCTCTTTCAGAAACCCAAGTTCATGGGTCAGTTTCTCCCTGACTAGACAGGGGTTAACGCTTCCCTGATGACAACAGATGTCTTGACGGTTCATCACAAAGCACGGAGCACAGTCCTCAAAACCTTAGCAGCTAGCTTCCCTTCCCTTCCTCTCTTAGTTGGTAAAAAGGAAAACAACTCAATTATTCATGTTTTTTTGTGTCTCTGGCTACATGAGGATTCACTGTCTGATGTAATATTCCCATTGTATAAGATAGGTTCCGTTGGCACTGTCCCTAGGAGATGTTAAATGTGAGCTGGTCTCCCCACAGATCTGAAAGTTCTGACACTCACTGTCTTAACAGTGTGGGGCCAAAAGTCCTTGAAGATCATTGACTTTCAATAGCATGGAACTTAAGAGCCTTTTGCCCCACTTGGATGGCACACTTTGGATTTTAATCAACCTTAACGTGTGGATTGTATACATTATTCAAGACTTCTGTGAGCCCCCACATAGATCCTCCTATTGACAAACACCCTGCAAGAAGCTTGGGCTGTCTCCGAGAAGCCACAGGGCCCTGTTGATATGCATGGCAGCAGTTCCCAGGAGAACTGAAGTCAACACCTATTTGTGCTCCAGCCAGATCTTTGGAAATTGCACATTTTCTCTTCTTAAGAAAACTCCCTATATCGTTCCCTGTGCTTCATCCTTAATATCAGCTTCAGTGTAAATGCCTACTCGTATAGAAAGTGTATGGTATGTGAGGAAAATACTGTAGGAAGCTGCTGGGAAGTGGCCCTAGGAGCCCCTACTCTTATCCTATGGGGACCATAGTCCATCCTGTGACAGTGACAGTGTGACAAGCTTTGACCAGCACATGATTCTCAAGCTTTCCCCCAGCCCCTGCCCAAGTCTCTAGCTACAAAGTACATCAGCTATCAGAAATGTGTGCCCATAGTCCAGCCTATTATATCTGTCTACAAGGGCTAACTCACACAGCATGAAGGAATGGTATTTAGAGTGTAGGCTATGGCAGGCTTTAGGCAAATGCCATCCCTTACATCAGTAATGACTCAGGAAAAAATCTCTTCCCTCAGCCTCGGTTTCTTCTCATTTAAATGGGGATGACAGCCACGCCTACCTCTTCACTTTAGTTTGAGAAACAAATGTGCACGTGGGTAAGGCGTTTTGTATGTAGTATGGGGCATGCTCAGTGGATGCAGATGTTCTTAAGCCCAAGGAGTCTTATGGAATTGCCTCTGTTGGTGTCCTTGGACAGCAATTTCTATAATTACAGCAATTTCTCACAAGCACGGAAAATGCATGCATAAGCAGCAACAATAACAGTAACAATGGAAAGGGGGGTAGAATGGATGGTTCTGAGCCCTACATTAAACCCTCTGTAGGACTCCTTTCATGTAACGTTTCCAAGGAAATCATGGAGCCAGAACAGGACACTGCAGCTCCATGTCACAGATGGAGCAGTTGAGGCTCAGAAAGGTCAAGGAGCATGGGCCAAGCCACAAAGCTTGGGAGTTAAATATGGATCCAGTCCTACCTGGTATCAGAGTTCATGAACTTGACCTGTGAGAATACCTAGCAGGTACAGGTGCCTTCTGATAAACATGAAGGCTCACGTTCGATTTCTGGAATCTACACAGTAGAAGGGAAGAGCCAATGCTGGAGTACCTGAACCATGCTATACAACTATGTGGGTTCTTATTTAACTTCTTGGTGCCTCATCTTGGACTGGTAACAATTTTTAACTAAGAAGTAATGGTGAGAATCAAACTGGTCACTGTTTTGGTAAATGATGCTTTGGGCTTAGAGAGATCTGGCTAGGAACCTGGGTGTTCTGCTATAAGCCTTCCTGTACAAGCTCTTCATGTATCACAGGGGACACTACCAGCCTGCAGTTGAGACACTCACAGTGCCTGTGGGAAGGAGTTCTTCCTACAAAGGGGAAGACAGAGTTCGTCCTGGGCCAGCTAGCAGGCCTTACTACCAAGCGATGAGTTCTCTCGATGATCCAAAAGAGATGTAGGTACAAGATGTAGCCACAGATGCCTGGCTGGCATTCCAGAGACTCCATCATAGGAAGTCAGCATATGAGGGACTCAAAGGACCTTGACCTCGGCAGTGCTGTGTACGTGTTTTTCCTGTGGTGGGCATAACCTCTGCAATCTTGAATTAGGACAGTTGATGTTGATCCACAGGAAACCTCAGGAGATCTGGTCAGTAAAAAAATTCCCTTTCAGAGCATGTCAAGGGCTCACAGAGTTCAAATGATGTATGGGGTTCATGAGACCTCCAAAACCTTCAGAGGGCTCCTTCCCCTCCCAAAGTTACACAGAAGGGAGGAAGTTGATCAAAAGGTGACTGTCTTTGGTAGTGGAGCTTCTCCATAGCTGCTCAGGGAACTTAGGTGATACAGGGTTCATAAATCATCCATGATGTGGGTGGGACTCTTCAGATGTCTCAGCTGCCTTTGAGTCACTTGTGTGCTTGAAAATAACCCCAATAAAGATACTGATTCACCAAGCTGGACTTGGATGGGAGCCTCTCCCTGGTCTGTCAGGCCCTGTCTGTGTAGGAGGAGTAGACATTTCTTTATATATTCTCAGGAAAGGTCCCGCAACTCGATGAGTATGTAAGATTTTTCTGGGTGGGCCCCAACATGATCCCAGCATCCTTATGAAGGAGACAGAGAGACTAAAAGAGAAAAGGAGATGTGAGGGTAGTCACAGGGGTGAGAGAAAAAGAGAGGGGGTTACCACATAGCTTGCTTTCAAGATGGGAGATAGGTTTCTGGGACACCTTTACAAGAAGTGGCTTGATGGGCAAAATGTTCACCACGTAAATATGGAGACTGGAGTCTGGAATCACAGAACCACACAAATGCCAAGCAGGCATGGTGGCCCCTGTAATGTCAATGCTTGGGAGGTAAAAGAGAAGATTCCCCACATAAAGCAGGCTAGCCAGTGGATCTTGGGTTCAAGTGAGAGATAGAAATGTAGAGAACAATCTAGAGAGATACCTAGCATCAATCTCTGGCCTACATATACATACATATACACCTACACACATATGCACCCATGCATACACATATATACACATACACAGCATACATACAACACACATGCATACCACACTGACAAACATACACACTCACACATGCACCCATGCATACACACATATACACACATACATACCATATAAACCACACACATTCATACCACACTGACAAACATACACACTCACAATGCACCCATACATACTCACATTCATAAATACATACCCTACATATTCATAACCCCCCAACACACACACACACACACACACACACACACACATACACACACATGTTGCATGTAGCTTTTCACTACTACTCCTATGTTCTGGGAATGGGCCCTCCTACTGGCCACTTCCAGATTCCCCACAGATAAAAGACACACACACAGTTGTTCATTTTCAACTTGGCTTTGGACACAATTGCTGGGCACTACTATCTTCCATCTGGAAAAACATGTCCTTATCATTACTCTTAGATCTGCTCCTCCCACCTGTCCTAACTTTAGGTGGCCAGTTGAATCTAGTCCCAACTAAACACCTCTGACTACCTGCCTACCGCTCCTCCCGAGACCTTACATGGGTTACATGGTTTTACTCTCTCCAAAGCATGGCGAATTCCCCCTCTTCTTCCTTGCATCTTTATTTTCCTCCTGGGACCCAGAAGTCCCACCCATACCTTTTGTCCAGCAATTGGCCCATGGCTTTCTTTACTGACGGATCAAGAACTAATTGGGGAACAGGGCCTTAGCATCAGAACTGCCCTTCCCCACATGAACCCATGCATATACACATACACATTCAGATGCACCCATGTATAAACACATACAGGAGTGCAAACCATACATGTGTGTCACGTACACACACACATACAAATAAAAAATGATTTGAAAAGACGAGGAAATAGATTTCCCCCTAGCACCTCCAAAGGGAATACAATCCTGCCCTCTATTTTAAAAACCCAACTCACTAGAAGAGAGGAAGTGTATTGCTTAAGTTACCAAGTCTGTGGTGACTCCTTATAGCACCCACATAAACTCATGCACACTGTATTCCTCAAACATACTTTGAAACTAGATCCAGCTCACACAGAAGAGGAGGAAGACAAAGCTCTTTCTACGTGGCACCATTGTGAGACGTTGGACAGCTGGGCTTTAACACGGATTCTGTTTTGTTGAGGATCTTGTTGTTAAACATTCAGATGGGAAAGAAACTTGGCCCCATTCAGAAAAGAATGCCAGGCATTTTGTATCTGCAGAAAGGCAGCCTGTAAAACAGGATGCCATGAAGTCTCTTTGCAAAATGTGAAGTGACAGACATATGGGCTGGATTATTATTATCAATATGATTTTTTTTTTTACAAACGTAGGCGAGAGTCCCCAGAGTGTCACTCCGTAGGCTGTTATGCCATCCCCCCCATCTTCAGGAGCAGAAAGAGCAAGGGGGAGCTGGCAGCCAAGGCAGAGAGGAGACGACCTAGCCTTTTTCAGAACTGAGAAGGGCTGGGACCATCTCAAAGCTGGTCACATCGGACGATGGAGCGTGAATCACAGAACAAATGTGCAATGGAAAAAAACCTGCAAAATAAGCCTCAAGACGGAATGCTAATAGGCAGGCAAATAAGGGGAGATGAGCATTTGAATATTCATGAGTCTAATCAGGAGCTGTGGATGAATGCAGAAATGGTCCTGGTGGTGACGGTGTGCCCTACAGAGAGGAGACCCTGCCTGGGAAGGTACAAAGAAATGTGAGCCAGACCTGGTCCACTGGCCAGGCCTCCTGGGACTTCAGCTTGGGTTCTGTAATCTAGTTTCTTTCTTATCTCTCACTCATGCTGTGTCTCTTCTGTTCTTGCCATTGGAAGTTTCTGCTTCCACAGAAAGAAAGGAGGCAACGGGAGAGAATGCTAAAGCACGCAAACATCCTCTATGGGCCAAGCTGAGCTGCGTGCCCTGTACAGCTCTGTCTCATCTCTACCTTTCTACGGGGATGATAATACACCATTTTCCAGAACAAGGAACAGAAGCTCGGAGAAACCAACACCATTCCATGTCAGAAAGCTCGGAAATGGCAGAGCTTAGATCTTACCAGCTTCTACATAGACCATTACAGCCTACACCTTTCCTCCATCCTATGGGCCTCCAAGTTTCTCTCTAGGCCAGCCCAAAGTCCTGGAGGAGCTCCAGAACTCCCTGTCCTGCTGACCCTGGAACACTCATGCTCTGAGGGCATCTCCACAGTCAGTCTACAGACTAACCCCATGAGGTGGACACAGTATTTGGGAGAGACGCTGCAGAAGTCTGGGTGTGGCATCCACAGCTACAGAAAGAGGAAAATATCTTAGAAGAAGCTGGAGGGACCTCTTTGTGGTGGTGGTAAGGATGACCAGCTGCCATGAGATGGCCCCTCAGAATCTGTGGAGATGCCCAACAACCTCAGGCCACCCAGGTAATGTTGGAAGTTCACTCCCTGCCCTGTCTCTTCTCTGCTGCCTCACTTCATCTCCCTGGAGACTGAGCATGTGTTAAGGACCTATCCAGGTATGACTGACCCAAGCTCAACAGGTGGGGCTCGCTCAAACTCCTCCTGTATCCCATCATGCTCTGGGCATCAACTCCTTACTGGAAGCAGATAAAGTTCTCTGGGCATAGCACACAAGAGCACTGAAATCTCAGTATGATAATAATGACCTTGGCTTCTGAACTATGAAGCTACCTCCTATGTTGAAGGTCAGTTCTTTTTCCGGCAGAAACATCTTCTTGCTTAAAAACCCCATTCAATATTACCTGAGCCCTGCTCCTCTCCTGTCTCTCCTCTCATTGGAGGTTGCCATTTGTCTGATGCTGACGCCTTGTGGTACCCACATGTAGCCTGAACACTGACTACTCCCCCCTTATAGCCCTTGTTCTGCCCCGGGTATTTCCATCTATGCTGGTTAGTGCTAACTGTCAACTTGACACAACCTATGTGAGTGACTATCTTGATTGTTAGTTGTTAAAGGGAGATCAAGATCACTGTGGGGAGCCCCATCCCTGGGTCCTGGGTTCTAAAGAGAATAAGAAAAGAGAGGAGGCTGAAGAAATTGCTCAGCAACTAAGAGTGCTTTCTGCTCATGCAAGGGACCTGTGTTTGGTTCCCAAAGTCCATGTCAGAAGGCTCACAATTATCTACAACTCCCTCCAGCTCCAGGGAAATCTGATGCCTATAGCCTTCATAGGTACCTGCATTCGTGTGTGTGTGTGTGTGTGTGTGTGTGTGTGTGTGTGTGTGTGGGTGGGTGTGTGCATGCACACATGCACACTTGAAACTAATAAAGTAAAAGTAAGACTAAAAAGAAAAAGAAAGGAAGAAGTCAGCTGAGAGCAAGCAAGCAAGGATGCACACGTTTCTTCTGCCCCTGTTCTTGACCATGGACATGACACTCTAAGTTTCTACCTTGACTTCACCACAATGGTGTATAAGCTGGAACTGTCAATCAAATAAACCTGTTTAGTCAGAAGATTTTTTTTTTACAGTGGAAAGGAAGGAAGGAAATCATCCACCTTTGTGCATGGTCCCTGCCCTGACAGACTCACTACCCTAAGGTCTGGTGTCTGGAAGGGTTCCACTTAAGGGTTCACCTGATCTTGTCAGTACCACCGAGATAAATCTATTTCTGGCTTCCCCCAGAATCCTACCCCAATCTATTCACGGGCTCTACCTTCACCCAAAGGCAGAGAATTTTACAAAACAGCTTCACAACAGCAGTCATCCCGAGGCCATATTGAAATTTGACATTTATGATAGCTGGTCATGGTAACCATCCCTGCCCTTTCACATCTTGTCTACCCCAGGCACTATTCAAATGACAATATGCAAAAAGAACACTGTCATATTGACAGCAAATAGCCCACAATGTTAAGGTGACAGTGCTGAGGTCAGGGAAGTTAATAACTTGGCAGAGCATGCATAGCTACAGCAAGGAGAGGTCATGCTTAAGCCAGAGTCTATGTTCCTTCAAAGCCCAGCCTACCCTTCAAGCCCTCTGTGCCTGAGCTTATCTATGTGGCTGCCTCAGGACCTTGTTTACCCCAGTAGTCAGGTCCTAGATGTTCCAGATGGAAACTTGCTCCCTGCAAACCTCAAACCCATTCCCTGTAATTAGCTTAGAAGTCCTCAAAGGGCTCAAGAGGTATCCATGGTCTTGTACCATGCAGGCATCACAGGGACACTGGCATTGCATCAAAGCTGTCTCAGTCAAAATGTCTAGGTCAGGTCATGAAGACCAAAGCACCTGGGATGTTGGGCTCTTTCTACCAGGTCTAGAGAACTCTGGAGTGTCCAGGGGCCTCAGAGACCTAGAAAGTGATCAGAGCAAGCTTAAAAGGCACTCCCCCACCTGTCAGGTACCCAGCTGACCTGGGCATCCACCCACAACTCCATGAAGCCAACACTACCCAGACTTGCCAAGCCAACTACCCAGTGTTCCAGGCCCACCCCTCCCCTGGCCACCCCCCCCACACCCGCCACAGAGCCTGCGACAGATGGTCCAGAGTCACTCCAGTGGAAATTAATGGAGTCAGACTATCCACACACTTCTTTTCAACCGTAGAGAAATATTTTCCATGAGTCAAACACCAGATGTATTTTGTTTATGGGGCGATTTAGCACTTGCGAGGGTAAGACACTGAAGTACGAAAGTGGGGGGGAAAGCGTAGCACTGGCATTTCAGGGGGTCAGGCTACACTCCAGCCACCTGCAGCAGTGCATCCGGCATAGCCTCAGAGTTGGGGTCTGCTTCTCGAAGTCAATGCTTCAAGACGTCTTAGAGAGAAAAAGTGATGAGCGGGGGAAAAAGTGATGCTTCAGTGTGTGCCTGGGGCCTGTTCCCCAGGGTTGAGTTTTTAAACCATGCTGAATGGGTCTGAGCCTGAAGACTCAGGAGCAGGAGGAGAAGAAGGGAGGCAGAAGGAAAGGATAGCATTGACTTTTTTTTTTTTTTTTTTTTCCAAGAACAGGCACAAATGGATTAAAGAGCCCTTATTGCTTTCTTCTATAAATTAGAGTATGGCTTCCAGTCAGCAAAATAAATACCCACTGAGATGTGTTTGTGTGTATGTGTGTGTGTGTGTGTGTGTGTGTGTGCTCATGTGCATGCGTGCATACAGTTCCCCTAGTGTTTAACAGGTTGAAGCAGATTCCTGCCAGTTTGACCATAGTCTGGGCTACACACTGAGTACCAGACCAGCCAGGACTACATACTAAGACCTTGTCTTAAAAAGCAAAATCAGGGCTGGAGAGATGGCTCACTGACTGCTCTCCCAAAGGTCCTGGGTTCAATTCCTAGCAACTACATAGTGGCTCACGACCATCTGTAATGGGATCTGATACCCTTTTCTGGTGTGTCTGAAGACAGCTACAGTGTACTCATATAAATAAAATAAATCTTGTTTTTTTAAAAAAAAGAAAGAAAGAAAAGCATAATCAGGACATATTGAAGGTAGAATCAAAGGTGACCTCTTGATTCATTTCCTGTGACAATCCAATGAGGTTACTGAGTAAAGTGTTCAGAACAACAACCCACATGGTTCCATCCCCAAATGCAGCCATTTGCTTACAGTATTTACATTCAAAACCAGTTGAGAAAGGAATGACATTCAGCCTTGACCCTGATCTGCTATATAAGTACAGACAGAGCAGAACGGAGCTTTGAAAGCCAAGGGCCTTGGACCAAAGGGAGTTCCCTGCCTTTTTGGTCCACAGGTTAGGGTGAGAGGTTAGAACCACCCACATTTACACTTTACTCTGGCTGGGGCAGAGGTCAGGCCTTTGGTGGGACCATTCAGCCTACAAAGTCTGAGGTGTTTACTATTTGGCCCTTCCAGAAATCCTATCTAAAAAGGGAGAAAGATCTCAGACAGTCTGCGTCAGAAGGGTCCAGCTTAGCCCTTCTCACTGAACTGGCCGATTAATTAGGTTCTGAAACTGCAAAAGAGCAACCGGCCTTTCCCAGCCTCTCCCCCTCTTTGGGTTGCCTTGGCAGAGACTCAGCATAAACCCTTCCGCCTAACTGGGCAGACACATCTCTGAAAGCAACCAGTGCAACAATATAATAATTACTTAATGAGTAGGCAGTTTAATGAGAGCTCAACACCAGCACACTCAACACACAGAAACGCAAACCCAAACGAAAACAAGATTCAGTTGTCATCAGTTGGGTCCAAAGTGTACGGACAACATTGCACGGAAGGGCAAGAAAGAGAGGCCTCCCCCTGGGTGGGCAGGGTGAAGGGTGTGACCTCCGCACCAGCTCTCGATAGTAACCAGCAGAGCTACAAACACCCAGTGTTGCCCAGCATCCCTGTCAATAAGTTTATTATGTAGAGCTGGCCTCCAATATGGCCAATATAACCATCGCAATATTGTTTATGATAATAAAAACTTGGAGGAGTATAGGCATTATTTGACAAGAAGAGAATGTATATATATATATATATATATATATATATATATATATATATAT
>NC_034609.1:41362024-41370258 GCF_900095145.1 Mus pahari | reverse complement strand
CTCTCTCTCTCTCTCTCTCTCTCTCTCTCTCTCTCTCTCTCTCTCTCTGTGTGTGTGTGTGTGTGTGTGTGTGTGTGTGTGTGTGTGTATGCATGTGTAAGAACACATTGTTATAAAGGAAGAATATAAACTCACAAATATACCACACACATACACACACCACACCACACCACACCATACCACACCACACCACAAATGCCAGCAAATCTGCAGAACACTTCTGATCCTGTGAACAAACCCATCCATCACCATGGTTGGGAGGGAGATGCTTCCGAAGCTCACATGTTCAGAGTTGTAGGTATTGTTCCTGCAGGGAGTGTGTGTGCTGCGGTACGGGTACACTGCGAGCTGACTCTCTCCTTCTGCCACTTGTGAGTGCCAGGGATCCAGCTCAGGTCAGCAAGTGTCTCTCCCTGCCGAGCCACCTTGCCGCCACGGCTTCTAAACCAGACAAAACATTGCTCTTTGAGCCCAGGCTAGCCTCAAACTTGCTGTACAGCTGAGGATGGCCTTGAACTTCTGATCCTCCTTCCTCCACCTTTGGTGTGTTGGGATTTCAAGTGTGCATCACACTCAGTTCCATGCTGTCCTGGGGATCAAAGTAGGAACTCCAGCATATAGGAGAGCTTGATACTCTCAATCTGCTGTATTTTTAAATCACATGTAAGTGTTGTTAATCAACTGAAAGTATGTTTTTGTGTGTGTGTGTGACTTCAAGGCTAGTAACAGTGCTCCCTAAGAAAAGGTCCCTCATATACAATATGGTATGTGTGCTATCTGCCTGGATCACCCTCCTTAAAACCCAAGAAAATAGCAACTGTGTACTGCAGCAGCCCACCAGGCTGCACCCCACCCCTTCCTCATGTTAAAAAACAAAACAAAACAAAAAAAAACCCAGCTGCTATTTTCAAGGAACCGGCATTATTGGCAGGAAAGAAAAATCAATAAGCCATCACTGTGAGGGCCTTAAAGTCAAGCTAGGAAGTTTGGACTCTGGCTACACCCATATTGCTCAGAGACCTCCAGAGCTGCAGTGTGGACCCCTCTGTCCGGTGCTCCACCACACTGATGCAAGGGTCCACACTGACCCCCACCGCCAAGCTGGGAGGGGCTGACACTCAGCACTGCTCCGTGCAGGACTGTGGGACTCACAGCACAGGAAATAGATAGACTCTCTAAGATGTTGGACTTGAGACTTAGGGAGATAACCAACCAAGGCCCCAGGTTCCACAGTCATTAGGTAGAAGCCAGGAAGCACTACCCAGACCTGCCTGCTTGAACTGGCATCAACTGTTACATTTTGCCTTTCAATTAAATGAGTTCGCACAGCAAGCCACCCATCTTGGTACCAGATGCTCTGTGCATGCCCTTCCCACCAGGACCCCATGGTGCCATGATCAAAGTGTCTAATGAGAGTGCTCAGACCCGGCTTCCACACATGCTGTCCATGCACACCCCCTCGATGGGGAGGCTGATGCAGCTGCCTTTGGGGTCCGCCATCCAGATCTAACAGGTTCTCCCCAGCCTAGACCCCAGGTCCTGCTGCAGCCCTCAACCTCTCAATTCTTCCTGACTTAACCATTATATATGGTTCCCCTCACAACACACACACACACACACACACACACACACACACACACACACACACACACGAGTTAAATCAGAGATCTCTGCTACTCCATGAACCACAGGCAGCCCTTCTCCCTCTGATCCTGGAGCTTGAGCCTATAGAGCAGCCCCCATATTGGTTTACCTCAGCTGCTGTGAGGCAGGAACTGAGACAGAAGCAGCGGGGAAAGGCTCTGAGGTACTCTAGCGAGCCCCGTGGGAAACTCATGCAAGGCTTTCCTCACACGCTGTCATCACTGCTGATGGCCAGAGTCTCACAAATGCACACTGCTGACTACATGGGACATCCCGGAGGCTGCTGCATCTGCGTCCCACGCTCCTTGAGCCCACACCTCCTGCCAAAGGCTCTCTCCTGCTCCCGCTGGAAAGGAGGAAGAAACATGGTTTGGGTTCTGAAAACCATAGAGGCACCTTTCAGAGAAGGTTGGAGCCAGGAATCAAATGATTTCATAGGGACTTGATCTCTCTCCCTACCTTTTGCCTATGCTTCCTTAAGTGCTGGCTCCATCCTTAGAAAAGCACGTATGTATTCAGATACTCTGAAAACACAATCACAACTCAGCCACTCCCTTCCTCACAGACCCAGGAGGCATGGGTTTAAAATTGGTTTTACTGGATCAACCTGGGTCTTAAACCAACCCTGAGCTACTATGATAGTTTGTCCATGGGGTATTAGTTGAGCATGGAGCCAAAGGGAAGTGAGGAACCTTGGTCAACAGTAAGGACACTGGGAGTGACTGAGACGATGTCTCCAAGGAGACAGGCAGAGCCTTGGTTTTAGGCCACGTTCATCCATTCGTTCAGAATGCCTATATTTAGTGATTTCCCTCTGAATGCAGTTATGGGGATCAGGGGCTGAATGAGCCAGGCACATGTGGCTCCGGCTTTCATAAAGCTCGGTTCAAGTTCAGTGTAGATGACAGACAGACAGACAGGCAGGCAGGCAGGCAGACAGTCAGACAGACTGACAGACAGATTCACCCCATTGCTGAGAATGAGAATAAAAAAAACGATTGAGGAGGGAATCTTCTGGGAACAGTTGTGGGAATGGGGGTGACCGTGCCCAACAGGTCCAGCTGGCTAGGATGTAGGAGACCCAGGCAGAGGGAAGCAGAAAGCACCCTATTAAAGAGAAAAGTCAGACTTGGGCAGAGTGTGGGAATGGATAAAAGGGAAGGGAGGAAGGAGACAGGCAAGAAAGCACGGAGAGAGGTCAGCTTGACTTTGCTGCCCGCCTCCCAGGGTTACCCTTCATTTCTTATCATCATCAGTCCCTCTACTCCAGCGAGGTCAAAGTGTCTGTCTTAAACTGAACCCCTCCCAACTGGGGAACTAATTAAAAACTGTAAGGCTCCTAGCTACATCCGTGGCTGTGTTTAAATGATGTGGGATTCCTGTGCTATAACAACTCTGGCTGGAAAGTAGCTGCATTTGTTTGACAAAGGTATGCAACTCTTAAATATGGTGGAAAATGCATATATAGGACATTTCCCGAAAATGGTAGCATTTGTATGCCTGAGTGTTTGTTTACATGTGTGTTGGTGTTTGTGTTCGTGTGTGTGTGTGTATCTGTGTGTGTGTGTATCTGTGTGTGTATCTGTATATGTGTATCTCTGTGTGTGTGTATCTGTGTGTGTATCTGTGTGTGTGTGTACCTGTGTGTATATCTGTGTGTGTGTATCTTTGTGTGTATCTCTGTGTGTGTGTATCTGTGTGTGTGTATCTGTATGTGTATCTGTGTATGTATCTGTGTGTGTATCTGTGTGTGTATCTGTGTGTGTATCTGTGTGTGTGTATCTGTGCGTGTGTGTATATGTGTGTGTATGTATCTGTGTGTGTATCTGTGTATTTGTGTGTATCTGTGTGTGTGTCTGTGTATGTGTGTATCTCTGTGTGTGCATCTGTGTGTGTATATCTGTGTGTGTGTCTGTGGGTGTGTATCTGTGTGTGTATCTGTGTGTTTGTATCTGTGTGTGTGTATCTGTGTGTGTATCTGTGTGTGTATCTGTGTGTGTGTATATCTGTGTGTGTGTATCCTTGTGTGTATCTCTATGCGTGTGTATCTGTGTGTGTGTGTGTGTGTGTGTGTGTATCTGTGTGTGTGTGTGTGTGTGTGTGTGTGTATCATTCCATTTGACAGAGGATACCCAGGAACTGTAAGGTGCCAGCCAACCCAGCACTTGAGAGACAGAGGCACAACGATCAGGAGTTTAAGGTCACCCTCAACCACGATTTCAAGGCCAGCCTGGGCTACATCGAAAGTTTGCATCAAATGCCACAAAATAAAAAAAGAGAAAGACTTGTCAATCCAATTTCCCTGTTAAAAATTCAAAGGCATGGTCCAGTTCATCTCTTTGGATCTCTTCTGTGACTGCTGGCCTACAGGGGCACATGGGCACAAAGAGTGGTTCTACAATGGTCTCTCTCATTCCTTGAGAACACTCAAACCAAAGTTTAAAGTTAAGCGTGTGCACATGCGTGTGTGCGCGCACACACACACACACACACACACACACACACACACACGGAGGTTGTGGTAGGGTGAGGACAGACAGAGACATTACTAAAAGGCACTGGGTTGAGTATTCAGCTCCAGGTAGCATTTAAGGTTAGCTTACACGCTTTATAGCAGCCATCTCTTCCTCTCTTGGTCATTCACATCCCTGTGATGCGTAGCTTCACCCACATTTGCCAGGACTGCACACAGAGAACACAGTGACGCCATGGGAGAGCATCTTGCCATTGGGCATCTCTATTCTTTGGTCCATTCGCTGCTGTCACTCCTGAGAGGCTGTGTCTGGCCATGCCTGCATCATGGACAAGTGTGTGTGTGTGTGTGTGTGTGTGTGTGTGTGTGTGTGTGTGTGTCTCCCTGCATATCCCAGCATGCTGAGCATCTTAGGGTATAAAGCAGTGCTCTCTCCACTCCAGGCTGCTGACGCCACTCCAGATTTATTGCATTTATTTTAAAACAACAAATACTCTCAATTATTTCCACACTGCTCAGGACCATAATTTACTCGGAGGTATGAGCTATCAAGTTTCGTGGGGATTGCTTCAAAATGTCAGATCTGAAAGATGACTCCCCTGTTAGTGAATACGAAACACCCATTTATATTTTTCATTTTTACTTTGATTTAATTTTCAGACAGTTCAACTTTCTCCCCATGCCTGAGTGCCTAAATTCATTTCACTTGTCAAAAGAGACAAATTTTCATAATTACAAAATAAAACATGGTGGCCCGTCCTTGGTGACCGTATATTTCACCCCCCCCCCCCAGATGAAAATGCCTCTCTTGGTCGAGTTGACTCACTTCTGACATATTTCTATTGTGGCCCTGCTTAGAAAGAGGCAAGGGTACAGGCTAAGCACTCAGTAATGTCTGTTATGTTAATGGGCATTCATAAGAAGGAAGATGAAACCCCCTAGTCCAACTCGGTTATATTCACATCTTTTCTGTAATTCACAGTGAAAAAAAAAAAAGTCACTGTTCTGAGATTATGACCACAGCATGAAATATGCTGTTTCAGTCTCTAATGATTCTTCCTCCCTTGGCCGAAAAGCCTCCAGTCCTGCCAGGATACTCTGCTGGCTACTCATTTCAGAGAAGTCAGAAACATGAGAGTTTTCTTTCTGTAGCTACTGGGGACATGCACAGGATGTACTGTGTTGGGGGGGGGGGTAGGGGGAGCTTTACCTAATAAACTGCCAGGTTTTCCATTTACCAAAGTAATGTATGTTCTTTATATAGAAGTTTTGAAAAACACACACATACCACAGAACGAGCTAGAACGAGCTGACCCACAACCCCACCATCCAAAGCAAAGCACAGAGTGTGTGATGGATTAGACCTTTTCTTCTTTTTAACTTTATAATTAAAATTTTCTTTTGACTTGGTTGGGCTCGTGAATGCCTAAAAATGGATGCTCTATAATTAGAAATCTTGTGTCTATGGAAAGGGTAGAAATATGAGCATGCAAACACAGCATCCTGCCCTTGAAGCTGAGCATCTCTCCAAGGCTGTTGGATGGCCAGCCGGGCCAGGCTGCCACCAGGCATTCCCTGCCCACAGTACCAGGAAACACCATCCGTTCCCAAGGGAAGATGCTAGAATTCACAATTCAATGGCTCCTCCACGTTGATAAGGATAAGAGAGGGAAACTGTGAAGAGAAGAGAATTTTCAGGACAAGATGTGAATCATGGAGTGGGGGAGCACAGGGACTAGGGGGAGTGCAGAAAGTGGGGAACCATGGAGAGTGGGGGACCATAGGAATTATAGGACCATGGGGAGTGGAGGGGCACAGGGAGTAGGGGAGCACGGGGAGTAGAAAGCACAGAGAGTAGGGAACCACAGAGGTTGGTCATCTTTGGGAGCTGACTTCAAGATGAAGAACAGTGAAAACACTTCTGATGGCCACAAGCATCCACCCGCTTTGATTGAGACTTTCACCTTGATAAACACTGGGAATCAGTGTCTTAGCTGGGACAAGCACTCAGGAGGGCCCTTGGGTGCTGCTTATTGTGTTATAGCCCAGGGAAGGGACGGCAGGGAGGAAGAGTTGGGAATGAATAATCTGAGCTGAGAGGCCATCTTGCCAAAGGCCTCAGAGGATCTCATGGGAAACTGTGTGCCCAGGATGGCCCATCAGAGATGGTATGAGAGGCCAGTCGTCTACGCTGCCTGTGTTTGCCGCTCACTCACTGGGCCAGCACTTTAGCGGAGGACATTTCTAAGCCAGCTGATATCCAGGTGTCATTAAGCAGTATCTCACCAGCCCTAAGAGAACCAAATGACTCGTCACGACACCACTGTCCCCTCTCACTGAAGCAGTGACCCTAGCTCAAGGAAAAGTTATACAGTTCACCAGACATTTCAAGATATTCTTCTGGGGTCTGCCTGGCAATCAGAGGTACTACAGAAGAGCCCAGAATTCAACAGTGAACGTGGTGATAGAGGGACCTGTCATGTTTGAATATTAAATGTCCTCCATAGCCCTATGTATAACTGCCAAGTGATAGACTTTGGGGAAGTCACTGAATCCTGAGGGCTGTGACATAAACAAGGGATAAATCCCTTTGCGGATTCATAAAATGTTGACATTCTTGGAATGGGGCTAATTTGCAGGATGTTATTTATTAGCTTGAGCATCCTGGGGTTATGACCTGCTCTGGATCCTTCCTGTTTCCCCCCTTTTCCTTGCTCCCCATCCATACACTGTTGATGTCGTGATGTCTTCTCCGAGTGTGTGGAATTAAGACCAAACCCACTGAAATTGTGACCCCCAACACACGTTCTCCCGTGAAACCAGTCTGCAGGCAGGAAAGGTACTCGAAGGATGCCTGGTATGCTCAGCAACAGGCTGCTATGTGCAGAGAAAGAATGCTGCCTACGGATACCCTAAATCTACACTAATCCTGAAGTCCTTCTTCTACTGCCACCAGAGCTGTAAACCCCAGATGTGCAGCTGACCTAACTGGGTGTTTCTAAAGCACAGCGGCTAAAAGGGCAGAGCATTCACCTCCTGTGCCAGGCAGGTCCTCAGTGCCTTGGTAGGGTTCACAGACAAAGGCGGTGTTGTGTGCATTGGAAAATGGTGACATTCGGCAAAAGGAAAGGTTTCCTCTAGCAAGTCCCATGTAATGGCAGCACATGTCACACAGATATCTTTTTTTTTTTTTCTTGTTCTGGTGCCCAGCTGTCCTCTCACATGGTTAGGCATGAGCTGCTGTCCCTATTCTCATTCAGGAAATGGGGAAAGTGAGACCCAAACTCTTGCCCAAGGTCCTCTTTATGGACTGCAACATTGGGCACATACTATTACACATCTGTTACTCCCTGTTAGCATGGCCAATCGCTGGCCCATGTTTCCACCCATTCCCTATGGTGACACTTTTCTGCCATCTGAGTGACAGTCCTTTCACTGCAATCATTAATGTCATGAAGAAGACACCAGTGTGCCTCTTGTGGACAGGGATGGACCGTGAGCCTGACAACCTTAGCAGGGAAGAATGTCCAACCTCTACAGAAGGACTGGGTATCTCACGCAGAGTTAGAACAACGCAGGTGAGCATCTTTGGAAGAGATGCTCTCTATGGGAAGGAACATAGGTCTTGTCATTGATCTAGCAGCCTATCATGGGGGACAGAGTGGTTATTTAAACCCCTGATCCTTCCCTGGTGTTTTTCCAGATTGAATGTGCCTCCCCCCTAAAGTAAATGATGAGTCTTTTGACAGATTGATAAAGGAAAGGCAAGGAGAAGAGAATAAGACCCTCCCCCAAGACCTGCCTGTCTGACTAAACCCCATCCCATGATGTGAGCAACCCTGAACCACAGCAGGTGAAGAGAGTTCATGGTTTAATAATATTGGGGAAACAGCTCGTGCCTAGAATCCCAATACTTGGGAGGTTGATACAAAAGGAGAGTCAAAAGTTTAAGACCAGCTTGAGATTTATGTTACATGTTCCGGTCCCAAACTGGGATGCAGGGTAGACCCTGTATCTAAAGCAAAGCAAGTGAAAAGAAAGGAAGGAGAAGAAGGAAGAAAGATGAGAGAGAGAGAGAGAGAGAGAGAGAGAGAGAGAGAGAGAGAGAGAGAGAGAG
>NC_034609.1:41350423-41361754 GCF_900095145.1 Mus pahari | reverse complement strand
AGAGAAGAGAAGAGAAGAGAAGAGAAGAGAAGAGAAGAGAAGAGAAGAGAAGAGAAGAGAAGAGAAGAGAAGAGAAGAGAAGAGAAGAGAAGTTGGGAGGGAGGGAAAAAGGGAGGGAGGGAAAACAACAACCTAACAACCTTCAACAAACTAATTGGCCATCCTGGGCCTCAGGTTCTCCATCTGTAAAGTCAAAGGCTTGGAGTGAGTAATTACTAAAACTTTGTACCATTCTTGACAGTTCACAGGAATACTGACTTCAGATTTCCCTTTGGGTATGGGGAGGGGACAAGAACAATGTAAAACTAACATCACAACTGCACAGTCCAAGACACTCTCGTGATAACACAACCAGCTCCCTGCAGTGTCTTTTGTCCGGTGACCGAGCACAGTTAGAATGCGCTTATGTCAGAAGTTGGGTTTTCTTGTTTGTTTTCAAATGTTCTTGCGTTGCTATGGATGCAATAACAGACACATTAGCAAAGACCCAAAACACGCTGCACTACCCCCCAAAGCTCATTGCAATGTTTCAGCTCTAAATTGAAATTAGAATTACAAATAAAAAATGACACTGGAAATTATTTTTAAGACTAAAAAATAAAATCTCCTACCCTACCCCTCCAAAATAGAAATAGCCTTCCAACTCAGTGGTTCTGTGGGCACCCCCCAAGTCAGAATGCCTCAAATACGGCAATGCAGTTGCTACCCTCTCAACTGAAGTTGCGTGCGGGAGCATTGTGATTTACATTTGCCGTTTATAAAACAAATTAGGCAGAAAAGAAAGAATCTCATAATCTCGAACACGTTCGGCTTCCCAGATTTGGGGAAGGTAAATGGATGAAGGAGAAGCATGTGATCCTCAAAGCAGCAAATAATGATGCTCACAGCCGTTAATGCTTTCATTCCTGACGGTTGATAAATGAGCAGAGTAGTTCCCGGATAACTCGTAAGCCATGGATTAGCAACATCTTCCAGTCTGAGTTCCGCTGTTGACTGCACTGTCCTGTGAGGTGTGTGTGCTGGGGATGAGCTGCCAGCTGAGCTGCCAGGGCTTCTGGTCCCAGTGGTTCTGTGTCACACACACACACACACACACAGAGTCATACACACACACAAAATCACACATACACACAAGATCACACACACACAATCATACACACAATCACACACAATCACATACACACACACAATCGCACACACACATACACACACAATCACACACACAATCACACACACACAAGATCTCACACACATATACACACATACACACACACAAAATCACACATACACACAAGATCACACACACAATCATACACACAATCACACACACACACACAATCGCACACACACATACACACACAATCACACACACACACAAGATCTCACACACACATACTCACACATACACACACACACTGGTTTGTCCACCTTAACCTAGCACCTCAAGTTTGGAGCCAACTAGAATTGGTACCCACGAATCACTGCTCCACCTTGGCTTGGCCCAGCTGCTTTCTCCTCTCACTTGGAAGATGCTGCAATGTATGCCCATCTGCCTTCTCCTCCCCCAGCTCTGCCCCATTCCAGTTCCATACCTGCAGGATGCCTTAAACACAGAAGTCAATTCCCTTGATAGCTTGCTTGACTCTGTCTGCACAGAGAGGCAAGGCTTCTACATCTCAACATCCGGCCTCACACCCTTACCCCTTTCTCCCAGCACCCACAGTGCTCCAGCTTGCAGGTCCCTGCTCTACTTGAAATTTCATAGCTAAGGTTTCCTTTCATTGCCCCTTCTTCACACCTCACAGCAAACTGCTCCCCTCCTCAGAGCTGTGGCTCCCAGGCTCCACATCGTCTTCCTCTCGAGTCCCCCTCCCACACCCCATCACCCTGCCTGACATTTCTCCTAATATACTATTTCTTCATTTTTCTTAAAATTAATTTGTATTTATGTGAGCATGTCACAGTAAGTGTATGGCGTGTGTGTGTGTGTGTGTGTGTGTGTGTGTGTGTGTGTGTGCACTTGCCCTAGGAGACCACAAGAGGGCATCAGATCTCCTGGGGTTAGAGTTGCAGTCACGAGCAGACTGATATGGGTGCTTAGTATCAAGCTCTGGTCCTCCAGCAGAGCAGTAAGTGCTCTTAACTAAGGAGCCGTCTCTCTGGCCCCATTATTTCCTTATTTTTATATCTATCATTTAGCATTTGTAAATTGGTGCTGCTGTTTTCCATGCACACTAAATCATCATAAGGAGAATAGACACAGAATAAATCCAGAAGAATGGAAAGGGGGAAGGGTAGAAAAGGGGGGGAATATAACAAGAAAATGATACTTTGGGGTGCCTACAATGATATTTTCAGTCATCCCTAACATTTTAATATCATTAAATTACATTATTTAAATATATAACACAATATTATTAAATGACATTATTCTTTAATTTCAAACCATACAATGAATTTTTGTAGCTATAAGTGTTCCCAGGAAACATGTCTTGAAAGTGTTGTTTTTTTTTTTTTTAAAGATTATATCTGAATTTGAGAGTGTCAGTGCAATCAAGTGGAGGTTCTAGAATTTATAGAGATGAACTAAAACAGGTTTGTGAACCTCCACCCAATTACATTGCCTTTGGACACCCAACAATGTTATTTACAAGTTCTGAAAGAAAGCCAGGTTGGGCTCGGTGTTCTTCCCCCAGCTGCCTCCAGAAAATACCTCCTACATCCTTGTTCATTCATCTGCTTATTCACATAGTCCATATCTATCCTTTAAACCCAGCCAGTTTTGGTGAGCTGGATTTCCATAAAGCAGCAGGTTCATGTGACGGGCTTGAAACCCAACTTCTCTCTGTATATGAAATCAGGAGATTTCTCTTTGAAGGCCAACAGCCTACTGACTACATCATTACAAGAGCCAATCCAACTTTGTGACGAACATATGCATTGTGTTGGACTAGATGGTATGAAGTTGTATCTCTATTCTTCCTCACCTACCTAAGGCATTCTCTGATTGGCTTAAATGAATGTCTGATGGCCAATTAGCTGGGCAGGAAGTGGAAGGCAGGACTTCCTGGGAGGGAGAAAGGAACTCTGGGAAAAAGAAAAAGGAAGGTTTTTGATTTTTAGCTCTAGGAGACATCAGAGAACTATGGACCAGCTACAAGGCTGGATGGAGCTAGGTAGTTGGGTTAACTTAGATGAGCTAGTTGAGAGTCTGCCCAGCTAAGGCCTATGTTGTGAAATATTAAAAGATCTCTGTGTAGTTATTTGGAGAACTAGCTAGTTAAGAAATAACTTGTCATATTAATTTCCAGCATTAATTTCTATTGATAATCACTTTTACAGCATCACTTGTATTTGAGTACGTGTGTGTATGCGTGTGTGTATGTGTGTTTGTGTATATGTGTGTGTATGTGTGTGTATGTGTGCATGTGTATGTGTGTGTGACCATGTGACCACAGGATAACTTCAGGTGTTGCTCCACAGTAGCTCTCACTGACCCGATCAAGCGATCAAGCAGATCAGGTAGAGTAGGCCCCCTGGCCAGAGAGCCTGGGGGAATCTACCCATCTCTGCTTCTCCAGTGATGACTGCACACGGGAGCCCTCACACCTGGCTTCATTTACATAGACTTTGGAGATTGGCCTCCATCTTCATGGCTGCAAGGCAAATACCCCTAAGGATCCAGCAGTCTCTCCTGTCCCACACTTTAGTGTTTCTGCACTGGGTCTCTCCCTCTCCCCCTCCCCTTCCCCCTCCCCCTCCCTCTCCTCTTTTTTCCCCTTCTCCCCTCCTCTCTCCCCTCCCCTCCTCCTTCCCTCTCCCCCTCCTCCCTCTCCTTCCCTCTCCTCCTTCCCTCCCCATCTCCCTCTTCTTCTCTTTGCAGAGGAGAAAGGGTAGCAGGAACTACCTAAAATGTAGAACCACTCTTGTCTCAATGCTCCCCCTTCCCACTGTACATTTTCTTTGTTTCTATTTATAAGAATTCAAATTAAAATTTTAAGGTCAAGATGAGACCCGAAAGAGACATGAAAATTCTTTAAACACTCGGGGGGGGGGGAGGGGGCAGGCGGGGGAGATGGTGCTGTGAAACACCCAGAGGCCATGGTGACTATTTTTAACTTGCTATTAGGACTCTTGGGTTGAAAGGTGAGGGCTCACACCAAGGATGAGGTAAGCCAAAGCAGATAAAAGAAGAAACGCTCCTTGAGTTTTGTTTCTTTCTTTCTCCCCCCCTCTAAATGGTGAGAGATGCTTCCCTCTGAATGAGTCATCTTCTCCTGAGAGACTCTGAAGTGGTCTGTGATTTGATTGCTTTTCCTGTGGTAAACATACCCAGGAAGGAAAGCCCCAGACACACAGATAAAGGACCCTGTGAAATTCAAACACTTTCATCTGTTTCTTTCTCAAATGACACAGACCGAAGATGGCTTTTAATGTAACATGCGCACCCTCTTTCATACTGGAATTATTAATCAAGGCCCCTGAATATACTAACTTGAAGTCTAAATACTTGGGGGAGCTGCTTGTTCACTAATGGGATTCACCATTGATTGATCTAGCGCAGTCATTTCATATGTGGAAGTCACAGGCTGGCTTTCATCATCTGTTATGTCTTTGCCGTTAAGACACTGTGGTGCCTCTATCCCTGCTTCCTTTTCTCGCTGGACCCTTTTCCCCAACTATTTTGATAACTTACAAAGGCGAGAGAATGTTCAGTGATGGGGGAGGAACATCAGAAAATTTTTTGAAATTCATCGTACCCCAAAGGCTGACAGCCAGAATATACTTTCTGGTACATAAGAAAGAAAAATGTATTTGGTATGACTGGCTATTAATATGTCATCGAGATAGATCATAAGTCTTATTCTTAGGAACCTTAATAAAGGAACTCACTTGGGATATACAAAAATAATTGTCGAGAGGCTCTACCTGTGACTAGAACCTGGGGAAATTTTGGAAGTGTTCGTTCATAGAGACATTTAAAAAGACGTTGCCCGAATTTATCATCGTCATAAATTTTTGCTGACCAAAAAAGTTTCCTTACAGTAATTTACAATGCCCGTCATAAAATACTTCATCAAAAGGAAACTGTTAGATTTAATACAAAACCGTAAACTCCCAAGGTCTCAGGGACAATAGTCTCTGCCAGTCTCTGTTATAGACAGATGATCAATGGTTCCTATAAAGCCTCAATACCTGGTGTCACTTTCATTAGAAGACCTTCTGGGTTCTCACGCAACTCTGTTGTGTGTGTTTCCTTCTAGGACCCCAGGAAGAGACAAGTTCTGACATGATGGGCGCTGGATCCTTCACTGTCTGCCAGAGCGAAGGATGCTGTGCTCTGAACACATTAGCTGAGTGATTAAAAGAAGTAGAGTGGGCCCAGCAAAGCCAACACCTAGTTGCACATCACTGTGCACATGTGCAGCACCTGATGCACTCACGGGGGAGGCTAGCTTAGACAGACGATCCTGAGTGCCTCAACCCACTGGTTTCATTTTTATCATTGGCTTGGGTTAGCTGCTAAGTAGCTAATGGGTCCCTCATAAGGAAGAAGTCCTTACACTATACACTAAGAACACTAAGAACAGTCTATACACTAAGAACAGGGCTATCAGCTTTCCATCTTTCTGTCCTTCTTGACAATCATTTAAAGCAATAAAGGCAAACATCCTGGCACCCCCATGTGCACCAACCTCAGCCTACCGATGTGTCAAACTCCTCTTAGTCACGTGCTGCAGCCCTACGTGTCACTGTGGACTCCTCCCTCCAGGTGTGTCTGCCAGCACTACTAAGTTTTTTGCCTGCAGTGAAACTCTTGGTTTTCCTCTAACCCTGATCTTCTGTAAGGATTTCACTGTTTACTTGAATTCAAACTTCCTCCAACCATAATGTCCCTGGGGTGGGGGTGGGGTGCTGGCTCAATGGATCAAACACTTGCCGTGTATGTATAAGGATGGGAGTTTGAGTCCCTCTACCTGGGATTAGAATACGGAGACATTTTGAAATTGTTCTCTCACAGAGACATGAATAAATGAATGGGCACAGAAATTTTATATATATATATATATATATATATATATTATATAATATATATATATTCCCAGTACCTTAGATACAGAGACTGTGAGTCCCCAGGACAAGATGGCTAACTAGACTAGACAGCTGACAGCATCCAAGGAGAGATTCTTCCTTGGTAAATGAAATGGAGAATGATTTAAGAACATAACGAATGTCAACTTCAGGCCTGCATGTGCATGCGGAGCCATGTGTGTAGATCTACATACATGAAAACATCTATACACAAACAAACATCTCTGTGTCTTTGTCTCTCTTTCTCTCTCTCTGACTCTCTCTGATTATGTCTGTCTGTCTCTCCATCTATCTATTTCTGCCTGTCCCTCTATCACACACACACACACACACACACACACACACACACATACACACACACATCATGACATTCAAGTTGTGTGTTCCTAGCTCCATGAATGTTCCTATAGTCTTCTCTTGGGTACAGCCTGCCACTAGTGGCCTGCTCTAACTAGACATGGAAGTCATGCTATCCCTCAGTGTTGGTACAGAGCTCTCTCTCTAGAAATAAATATAACCAAAGCACAGCTCTACAGAGGCTACTCTGACAGACTTTTCACATTATCAACAGTAGTCTATATGTCTTCATTCTTTCTTATACAATGAGATGCCAATTTTGTAAGCTACACACAGATACAGGAAGAGCCCGAGTATTAGACCTCACCACTCCATTGAGATGCTGTTTCTGCTTGTTTCATGCCCTGATTCATCTCTAATGGTACCTGTCACAATCCTTCCATCCCAGGTTAGGTTAAAGCACCACATTCTCTACCAAGGATTCCTTCCCCTCTGCTTCTAAAGAAGAGATCGTTCATGCCTTATTCATTTAATTCTTTATAACTTTTGTGCATATATTATCTCCTATACAAGGTGGAAAGTTCACAGAAGTCAAAGATTCATCTTTGTCATGATTCAGGTTTATATTGCTCAGGTAACATACTACATTAGGTATAAGGCCAGGAAAAATTTATCAACTTTACATATCAGGTGGATACACAAAACTATGGTACCCAGAAATCTCTATGTCAAGTATCCAGCTGAAAAAGACATAGGACCTGCTTTCTTCATCACACCCAAGGTCTAAGTTGGAAAGTGTAGATGTAAGTTGCAGTATTGGAAGCCAAGAGAGATGGAGAGAGAGAGAGAGAGAGAGACACACTAAAGAAACCTGTGAAGCAGAATAAAAATGTACATTGAAACCCAAAGACCCTGGAATCTTGGAGGAGGACATCAGATAAGGTAGACCAGAAGTCAGCCCAGCAAACACAGGAGACTGAAGAGATGTCCGCCCCAAGGAAATGGCATGTACAGAAAGCTCAAACACTTTGAGCAAGAAAAGGCCAATGGTTGGAGATTAGAGTTAAAGGAGGTAGGTGGTGAGGAAGAAGGCTGATGATGTAGACTCATCAAATACCGAAAGCTCTCCAGAAACTACTCTCTTGAACAAGTCACTCTGAGCCTAAGCTGTTCCCCTGAAAGATGGGTGTTCCGGCTAAGTCAAGGAGTTCTGTGGCCAGGAGAGCCATCCATAGCCAGTGCACGCTGGGAAGTGAGAGCAACCATAATGAACCAAACACTCAGCTCTCTGGGGGGGGGGGGGGGCTTGCACTAGGTGCTGTGTTGATGTTAAATGGAGGGAAGTTGAGGCGAAGAGCGCTCATAGAAGGTTGGTGAAGAAACAGGCTCCCAGGCACTGCCATGGGCTAACTGGATGTGTTAACTGCAAACTTAACACACTTAAAGAAAAAAGATGTAAATATCAATAATTAACATACAGCAGATGTGTCTCAGGGACATGCCAAGTGTTTATCATGAGGACAAACACAGGACATATATGAGTGTCTGTCTCCACAAGACCTAAATTAGGCAAGCACTTTATCTGTATTGAACAGAGGAAGAAGTGAAATGTCTATCAGTTGAGATATCTTCTGGTCTCATGTGGGCATTCTCAGCTGAGCTGTGTTCAAATCCCATAGAGACATACCCCAAGACTCTATCTAACATTCTTTCCCTTCTTCTCTTGGTTTACAGGGGCTTAACTACAAAGTTTACACAAACTTGACCTGAGTCACTGCAAGAGCTAAAGAATGAAGCTCACAGGGTGTGGGGAAATTAAAAGACTATCCCTGCCTAGGTCCTAATTATAGATAATCAGAGAGAGGAAGTCATCTTGAAGGCTATGCACAGCCCTGGGTGCCTTTTAAGGCAACAGTCAAGAGGGGAAGAACCATTAACAAGTCCTCCTGGTGACTACAGTCATTATGGTGTCCTTTAATAATAATGAGAAATCAATCCATTCCTGCAAGGGCAGCAGCATACTGCTCTGTAACCCCACAGCCCAGGAAAAAGCTACAGTGTGTGGAAAACTGGACAGCCCTGGGCAGAGCAGCGAGACTGACTGACAGAGCATCAGGCAAGAGGCTTCTGGGAAGGAGTGAATTTCTATGTGGTCCTTTAAGCCAGCGGCAAGCCTAGGACAGTATAAGAGACTCAGGATCTCACATAGATGGAAGAGCAGGAAGAAGAGGAGCTGACAAGGCTGCAAGGACAGATAGGGCCACTCTGTAGTGGCTGCCAAGCCCTCCCCACAGGATGCACTGGTCCCAGCTGCAGAGTGAGCTGTCAGCACCAGCCTTCAGCTGTCAGGCCTCTCGGGAGTGCCCTTGCCCAAGGTCACCTGCTTCTCACGCTGAGCACATCCATAGGATATGGATACAGGAGGATAAGGGCTAAGCTCCTGGAGCCCACAGAAGAGACTCGAAGACACCAGATCTGGCTCGAGTCCCCTGTCTGCTTTGCCTCCGCCCACCCTTGCTTTTCTCTCCCTCCACAGGTGTCCATTTGCAATAGGCTCCCCATAAACAACTCCATGACAGCTGTGTCTCAGAGACCGCATCCTAGGAAAGCAGCCTGCGTCGGGGCACATGCCTGTGTCTTACCCTGTGCCAGGACCACTGTTATTTCCCTGTCTTGATTTCCTATAAGCCCGACCCATCCTGCTGTGTCAGACAACCACATCTGGGGATTTTTTTCATGGTAGCAGAAAGACGGTGATTGGGACAAGCAAAGAAGGAAAGCAGAAGTGCCACATTGTGAAAGTCTAGACGGCAAAGGAGGTGTCTTAGCCAGGGGTTTCTATTCCTGCACAAAAAAACATCACGACCAAGAAGCAAGTTGGGAAGGAAAGGATTTATTCAGCTTACAACTCCCCACTGCTGTTCATCACCAAAAGAAGTCAGGACTGGAACTCAAGCAGGTCAGGAAGCAGGAGCTGATGCAGAGGCCATGAAGGGATGTTACTTACTGGCTTGCTTCCCCTGGCTTGATCAGCTTGCTTTCATATAGAACCCAGGACTACCAGCCTAGGGATGGCACCACCCACAATGGGCCCTCCCACCCTTGGTCACTAACTGAGAAAATGCCTTACAGCTGGATCTCATGGAGGCATTTCCTCAAGGGAGGCTCCTTTCTCTGTGACAACTCCCACTTGTGTCAAGTTAACACTTGAAACCAGGCAGTACAGGAGGGTTCATGAGAAGTCCTGCATGGACTTGGAGTTGGAGAAAATGTTTGAAGGTTGATGGATGGAAGGATCTGGGTCAAAGGGGACGATATTCGTAATAAAATGGGTTTTGAGGTGAGTGACTAAAGTTATGAATCAGATCCCCGTTGGTGTTTTTCGAGAGACACAAGTAAATATTGGAATCACTTTTTAATTACTCCTGAGTGCTGGGTGTGCATTTAATATTCGACTCCACACAGACTCCAAGGCCCTGGCTTTTATTGGGTGTATTAGTCAGGGTAATTAACACTAGCTGTTTTAATACACAACCCCAAATCTCAGAGGCTTAATGTAATAAAGGTTTATTCTCCCTCTCACATGGCAGACAGTTGGATAGGGTGGCTCCTTTTTGCAACTCTCTTACAAGCAGCCCATGTCAGAGTGATTATATTTTCTATGCGTTTGAGTGCCTGCGTGTGTGTAGGTGGCGCGTGTGGACGCGTGTGTGCATGTGTGTGGAGATGAATCAATGTCTTCCTTAATCATTCTTTAATTTATCTTGAGAGTGTCTCTCACTGAACCCAGGGATCCCCAGTTCAGCTAGACTGGCTGGCCAGAAAGCCACAGGGATCCTCCTATCTCTGCCTCCCCCGTGCAGAGATGACAATGTCACACCCAGCTGTTACATGGGTGCCAGGGAATAAACTCGGGTCCTTGTGTTTATGCAACAAGCTGTTTACCAATGAAGCCATCTCTCCTGCCCTTACCAGCATTTTCAATGTGACACAGGGATAGTTGGCCTTGCCTTTAAGTGTCTCTGCTGGCCACCCAGCTGTCTGCCTCCCACCTTCATCCTCTGTCAATATGCCACCAGGAAGCACACCCTTCTGAACTGAGAAGGCAAAGGGGCCATTGCCCATGGCTTCCTGTTGAAGCTACCCTCTTGGGAACCGGGCAGGAGACAAAGGGAAGGGGGAGCTCAAGTTTTCAGCTTCCTTCCTGTCAGGTGGCTGATGTAGTCAACAAAAGAGTAGTGTCTTCTGCCTTATTCTCAACACCGATCAGCATCTCCATGTTTTCCTATGTGTCATTCATTTTCAGCTTTGAATTGGTAAAAGCTGTGCTGTCCTTCCGACCAATCTTACTGCTCTCTTTTGTTTTTAACACCTCTGGTCTCCATAGCCCCTGTCCATGTCTTCATAGTCAGTCCTTTAACTAAACATCCTTGGCTGGTTCCAATAGGAATGTGCCCTTAGACACAGACCTGGGAATAATGGTGTCAGGCTCTTGAGAAATAGGAACATGAACTGAGATTTGGCACTTTGGCCATCTTTTCTATCTTCCCATCCATTATCTTTTCTCCTGGGAAACAAACTCCATTCTCAGTCTCTATAACCTTTCATCCATGTTTTACTTGATTTCTGTTACACATAAAATGGGTTTCCTGGGGGAGGGATGAAGAAAGGAATAGGCAGTTAAGAGCACAGCTCTCCAGGAAGCAGGAGTGGGTGGGTTGGGGAGGGGGGGAGGGTATAGGGGACTTTTGGGATAGCATTTGAAATGTAGACGAAAATAGCTAAGAAAGAAAGAAAGAAAGAAAGAAAGAAAGAAAGAAAGAAAGAAAGAAAGAAAGAAAGAAAGAAGGAAGGAAGGAAAGAAAGAAGGAAGGAAGGAAGGAAGGAAAGAAAGAAAGAAAGAAAGAAAGAAAGAAAGAAAGAAAGAAAGAAAGAAAGAAA
>NC_034609.1:41349058-41350393 GCF_900095145.1 Mus pahari | reverse complement strand
AAAGAAAGAAAGAAAGAAAGAAAGAAAGAAAGAAAGAAAGAAAGAGAAAGAAAGAAAGAAAAGAGCACAGCTCTTGGGAGGACTCAATTTGACCTCCCAGCACTGCATTGATGGCTCACAACTACCTGTGACTCAAGCTCTAAGTTCTCTGATGTGTCTGTACTCACATAGAAACACACACACACTCACACATGAACGCAGGTACGCACATATACACATACACACACATGCAGAGAGAGAGAGAGAGAGAGAGAGAGAGAGAGAGAGGGAGAGAGAGGATTATCATCAGTTTTTCTATTGGTCAACCCTTTTGTTCCTATGTATCATTTTGGGTTTATTCTGGAAATGTTGCTGTTGTTGTTGTTGTTTTAAAGTATATTTAATCTGTCATATGGCTATTCTTGTTCAGCATTCTTTTGATTCATGATATACCATTTACTGCCTACTTATTCTCAACTTTCCTGTATTATAGTTGGATTAAGATCTTGCTGACAATGAACAGTTGTATTCTTTTTAAATCTAATGTCAGTCTTTGTGTTTTAGTTGTTTATTTGGACTATTTACATTTAATGTAATTAACGATACATTGGAGTTTAACACTGTCTTCTTGTTTCTGCTTCTTCTTTGTTTCTAAGTTCTGTCTCATTCCTGAAACTCCAAGTTACCTGAACATCCTTTTATGCAGTGTGATGTACCTGTAGTATTTCTTAGTGTATCTCTTTGTACAGGTTTCTTCTCATGTTTCCTGATACTAGCATTCCCCAGTTCAAAAGTCTTGAAGAATTGACCGCCCTTTAAGTTCTTCTAAAATTCTCTACTTAAATCATTGAATTATGTTTCTTCTACATACACTGAAAACCATAATAGACCATAGTTTTGCTTCCACATTATGAGAAAATTAAATTCAATAAGAGAAGAATTTTATGTTTCTCACATTGTATTCTTCTTTCTTTTTTCTCATATCAAGTTCTAATACAGCCTTTATATTTTCTTCCTGGTTGAGAAAAATTTTCCTTAGCTACTCTTTTATAATAGATCTACTAATAGCTAAGACTCTAGTTCTTCTTAATCTTAACAGATCTCCATTCCTCTCATATTCTTAAAGTCTGCTTTCACTGGACATAGATTTATGAGTTGATAGATGTCTTCTTTAGCCATTTAAAATGTACTGAGCACTCCTTCCTGGGGTCCATGACTCATGATAAGAAACTGGTTGTCCACTCTGGAAATCAGTCTGGCGGTTCCTCAGAAAATTGGACATAGTACTACCGGAGGACCCAGCAATACTTCTTATGGGCATATACCCAGAAGATCTTCCAACTGGTAATAAGGACA
>NC_034609.1:41332790-41348020 GCF_900095145.1 Mus pahari | reverse complement strand
ATAATTAAAAAATACGAAAAAAAAAGAAAAAAAGAAAAAAAAGAAATCCTGATATTCTATCACCTCTGAAATGACCGAATGATAATGACACACTACCTCTGTGATACAACTCCCAAATCCCTAACACTAGTCTGAACACAACACAAGACTGCCCCAAATTTGAGAGACATTTCTCAAAACATTTGACTCGAACCCTTCAAAAGTTTCAAGGACACGAAAGAAGAGAAGATTAAAGGAACTATCTGATATAGGAATATACTAATGTATCACAATAAATAAATGCAATAAATTATCCTGTGTATGATTCTGGACCATAAAGGTGACACTGGTAGGAAAAAAAAAAAAACAACAAACTTGTGTAATTCTAAAATAAAACCTCTTGTCCTGTCAAAAAAAAAAAAAAATTAAAAAAAAAAGAAAAGAAAAAGAAACTGGTTGTCATCCAAATTGTTTTCTAACTCAAGGTGGGGTTAAGGTAAGTTTTTCCCCCCTCTGGCCCTTTCTAAGGATATCTCTTTGTCTTTAGTGTTCAAGGTCTGCTAATGAGCGTCTTGCATGATCTCTGTGAGGACTGTATTGCGTTGCTCAGTTTGTACATCTTGAGGGTCAAAAACTTGAAAATTGTGGGAGGTTCTTAGCCATTTGAAATGTCCTTTTCTTCTGTGGCTGTGATGTGTCCTTTTACACTGGGGTCATCAGGTCTTTAAGGTCTTCTTCCTCCTCTGGTTCCCTCCCCGCATGTGTGTGCATGTGCGTGTGAGTGTGTGTGTGTGTGTGTGTGTGTGTCTATGTGTGTGTGTTTGTTTCTACGTGAGTACCTGTGGAGGTCAGACGCATCAGAGAACTCAGAGCTTGAGTCACAGGTAGTTGTGAGCCATCAATGCAGTGCTGGGAGCTTCTTTCTTTTTTCCTGTTCTTCTATGGCTGTGATGTGACCTCTTTCACTGGGGCCCTCACGTCTTTAAGGTCTGCTTCCTCCTCTGGGTGCCTTTCACCGTATTGTTCAGATTAAGTCATTTTTATTGTTCTGTTCACAAATTCACTGATGCTTCCTTGCTGTTGGGTGAATCTATTGAAAAATGCCAGTTACCGATTCAGGTCCCAGGCTTTCCATTTTGGTTCTTCTTTCTGCTTCCATTGTTTTTCTCCTGAGACTTTCTGTTCCTCGGATGAAACCTTTTCATCCATTTTTTTTTTCCAGAGCTTGTTCCTGACTGTTCACTGAAGCATTTTCTCCTTCTTTCCAAATCCACGTATCCCCATTCACAATACAGATCAGGCACAGTCGTCTGGGCTAAGCTGTATAGGGAGTTGGTTTGCTCTGCCTCCTCTCTATAAACTGTCAGCATAAGAATACAGCGTGTGGTGAGCAGGCCTCCCCAAGGCACCGTCATGGGAGCTATTTTAAACTCCTCAGATAACTCCAATATGTTTCCATCTGGGTGTTGATTTCTACCAATTTTCTTTTCTTGTTCCAGTTGAGAATTTCCTGGTTCTTGATATGATGAGTGACTTTCAATTGTATCATAAACATTTCCCCTCCAACACGGTGAGATATAGGGATTTATTTAATCTTCTGCCTCAGAAAGTAGTGTGAAATTTAGATATCATGACACCTTCATGACCAAACAGTGATAAAAGTCCAAGTTCCTCGGACTTTGTCGCTGTCTGGAGGTAAGGGTGCTTGCTTGGTTACTGACAAATGGTGAGGTTTCAGACTTACCACTATGCCTCTGTCTTGGGGTTACTGTTACTGTGATGAAACACCATGACCAAATCAACTTGGGAAGAAGTGTATCTGACTTACACTTCCATATCACAGTTCATCATCAGAGGAAGTCAGGACAGGAACTCAAGCAGGATGGGAACCTGGGGACAGGAGCTGACGCAGAGGCCACGGAGGGGTGCTGCTTACTGACTTGCTCCTCATAGATTGCTCAGCCTGCTTTCTTATAGAACTCAGGACCACCAGCCCAAACATAGCACCACTCACAACGGGTTGGGCCCTTCCCCATCAATCTCTAATTACAAGAGATACAGGGACAAAGATGGAGCAGAGATAGAAGGACTGGACCAAATTGAGATTCATCCCATGGGCAAGAACCAATCCCTAACACTATTGATGATACTCTACAATGCTCGCAGACAGGAGCCCAGCATATTTGTCCTCTGAGAGGCTCCACCCAGCAGGCAATGGAAACAGATGCAGAGGCCCACAGCCGAACATTAGATGGAGCTTGGGTAGTCTTTTGGAAGAGCTGAGGGAAGGAATGAAGGACCCAAAGAGGACAGGGACCCCACAGGAAGACCAACAAGGTTAACTAACCTGAACCTTTGGGGGCTCCCAGAGACTGAACCATCAACCAAAGAGTGAGCATGGACATAGGCCTCCTGCACATATGTAACAGATGTGTAGCTTGGTCTTCATGTGGGTCCCCCAATAACTGGAGCAGGGACTGTCCCTGACTCGGTTGCCTACCTGTGGATCCTGTTCCCCTAACTTGTCTGGCCTCGGTAGGAGAGGATGTGCCTAGTCTTGCAGAGACTGTGCCAGGGTGGGGTGATACCTGGGGGTTGGGGTGGGGCCCCCTTTCTCAAAGGAGAAGGAGAGAGGAAATGGGGGAGGAGCTATGGTTGGGGAAACTGGCAAGAGAGGGTTGTGGATATTGGGATGTAACATGAATAAAGAAGGAAAGAAAGAAAGAAGAAAAAGAAAATATCCTACAGCCTGAAATTAGTGCTGCATTTTCTCAACCAAGGCTCCCTCCTCTCTGATGATTCTAGAAACTAGAAAGTGCGGCTCCATGGCTACCACACTGGCCCAGGTGGGGCACCTAATCTCATTATTGTATCACCATGGCAATATATCATGTGTATTAATTTCTCATTGTTATGAGTAAAATACTGGACCAAAAAAAAAAAAAACAATTAAAAGGAAAGCTGGGTTATCTTGGCTCACAGTTTGAAGAGGCACCGTCCTTTGGGATGGGAGAAATGGACAATTGTGACTCCAGGAGCTTAAGGAGTCCCACCCCTTTCTCAGCAAACCAGGAAGTAGAAAATGGGGGTGGGAGGAAGGCTGCACTGCGCTCACATTCTTCTTTCCCCCATTGTGCTTAGAACGACAGTCCCTGGAACAGTGCTGCCTGCATTAGGGTGGGTCTCTTCCCTTCTCAATGAACCTCTTTGGAAATACCTTCATGGACATACCCACTCAAGATAACGAGAACAATCAATGATCACACTGTGCAATGAAACATCTGTTTTCAATGAAATGGCACAAACAGAAACGTCGTCTCTCCACACCCAGGCCTAGACTTCTGTCCTGCTTCAGAGCCCTCAAGTCTATGCTGCTTGCTTACCTAAGTGGTCTTTCTCAGTGGTGGCTTCTTGGCAGATTGTGGAAAGTAGCCACAGCATACCTAGGGAGGGTGTGGGGGACTTGCCTTATTCAGGCTAATGCACCCCTGAGACTAGGAAGCTGGTTGGTTGATAAGCAAGACCCCCCAAATGGACACAAATCAATTAGATGCTTTCATGTGGTGACTCTCCTATGGAATGCCCCGCGGGTGGCTGTCATTTGAAGCACTCAGAAATACCAGAAAATCCATTCCCAAACTCAGGTCCCGCTGAGCCTCTGTAGCTTCCAACAGCTTGACCTGTACTTTAAGGAAGGTGCTGGTGGCAGCTGCAACAATTTTGCATCTTGAAATGGCTTTCGGTGAGGTAAAGGGATAGCTGCCTATCACGGAAGACTCCAGCAGACCTCAAATGCTGCCCAGAGTCAACCTCAAAGCCCAAATTGCTTGCTTTGCTTTTCTCCCTTCCTGCCCATGCCCACTAGAATAGAAACACTTACCTCATAGCCTCATTCGACAGTCACATGTCAAGCTTCTATTCTACATGGCAATTACACTAAGCACACACTGCGAAATAGCAGCCAGTCAGACGTGAACCTGAACCATTGACCTAACTGGGGACAAATTTGACCAGTGCAAATTCATGGCACCTATGCTCCTACCCAATGCCTCACCCACAAACACTTAACTAATAAACAGTGCCACGATGCGCCACTGGTGGGGTTTGGTTTCAGAGTCCTTCTTAACACACTTCTCCTGGATTCGCTACCAACCTATGACAGGTGGTCCACCAGAGGGAATGCCTTTGCCATCTGTCCAGGTCGAAGCTGGTATTCCTGAAATGCTGCCATATAAACTGACACTTTAAAGTCACCAGACCAGAATGTCTGTGATGCGACAGTGTCCTTGATTTTGCCAATACATTACTGTGAGGAAAACTACAAACTGGAGAAAAGAGCTGAGATTTTAATGAGAAATTTCCATTTAAAAAAAAAAAGTTTAGAAATCATGTAAATGCATAGTTGCAGGCTTCCTTGGAAGAGCCTGGCTGTTTCAGGCTCCAAGAGCCTAGGGATAGCACAGCTGATGGAAAATGAGCAATCTAATATCTCACATGTGTTCTCTCCTTCTAAGATGGGTAGGCATGCTCTGAGATATGACCTACAGAAGAGGGTCTATAATCCTCACACTTGTTTTATTGTGAAGGTCCTAGGATTTCCTCTACAGACCCATGGTCTAAAAGACATTGTCCTCCCAAGTATAGTAAAGGGAGAATTTGTAAGAAGTTAAACTGTATAGAAGCAAGTTAGGTCATCTGAGGCCATGTGCCCAGTGCTACACAGTGCTGCCACAGATGCAAACCAACAGCACCCACTGGCCCTGAGCTAAAGCCACCTGAAACCATGAGCTAAAACAAAACCATTTCTTAGTTCTTAAGCCAATGCCTCCCGTGTTTTGTCACAGCAACAGAGAACTGCCCGACACAGCTATTCAGTCCATCTTTGAGATCTACTAACATGGAATGAAACTCATAATTTCCGAACTTTCAGTCTATGTCTGATGGCTCAGACTGGTTATTTCTGGGCCCCAGGGAACGGGGGTGGGGGGTGGGGCAAACAGAAGCTGAGATCACATGGTAAAGCAAAGACATTCACTTATCAGTTTTCAGGAGGCAAAGAAGAAATAGGAACAATTTCAAAACGCTCTGCTCACGTCTGAGCTCTTGTGACTTCAGTCCTTCAGGTACCACCTTGGCAAGCTTCCACCAGCAGCAGCAGCAGTTCATCCATCTACATGCATCAGCCCCCAGCTGAGCTCAGAGCCCTCATGGTCAAACCACCTCCCAAGTGCCCATCTCTGCCCACCACTGTCCCGGGGGCCAAGCCACCAGCAGGATGTTTAAGAAACAAACTACTGTAATCTAGATCTCAGTCCTGGGACTGCAGTAGCGATCCGAGTTATGGACCTCACTGCTTCACGGTGGGCAGTCAGGAGGGGACCCCAGAGAGTGAGGATAAAGAACCAACTCCAAATACGTGTTGCAAATACAGAAGAAAATGTAGCTCTACCTCTCCGAGGAGGTGGCTCCTGCGCTTTCATGAGTCACTGTGGTAATTTGAGTGAGAATGGCCCCCACAGGTTCTTACATCTGAACGCTTGGTTCCAAGTTGGTGATTTTTTTTTTTTTTAGGGAGGATTAGAAGGTGTGGCTTTGTTAAAGGAGGGACATCACTGAGGGTGGGCTTTGAGGTTTCCACAGCCCACACTAGGCCCAGTCTCCCTCTCTCCCTCTGCCTGCTGCCTATGGATCTCATGTAAGCTCTCAGCTACGGCTCCAGCACCCTGCCTGTCTGCCTGCTGCCGTGAGTTCCCCACTATGACGACCATAGGCTCACCTTCTGAAACTGTAAGCAATCCCCCCAATTAAATGCTTCCTTTGGTAAGTTGCCTTGGTCATGGGGTCTCTTTGTAGCAACAGAACAGTAACTAAAACAACCACCGATCCCTTGACGTGGTGCAGGGTTAACATGGATGTAGCAAATGCCAGCTCAGCTGGTCCCTGTGGACTGTGATTCCTTTAGCTTGGCCTTCCTTCCCTTCTTCCTCCTTTTCCTTTCCTCCACCCTTCCCTCACTCCCTTCCTCTTCCCTTCCTTTCTTCTCTTTCCTACTTCCCCTTTCCTTCTTCCTTCCTCTCATCCTTCCTGTTTTTCTTTTCCTTCTTTCCTCCTTACTTCTTTTTCATTTTATTCTCCCCTTCTACAGTTCCTTCCCCTTTCTTCTCCCTTTATTTTCACTTCCTTCTTTTTTTTTTCTTTCCAGTCCTTCCCCTCCCCCTTCCCTTCTACCTCCTTTTCCTTTCTCTGGCAATGCCCTGGCACCTATCACCCTATATCTACTGACCCTGGATTTTAGCTAATTCAAATTAGTTAGGCAGAGTCCAAGATGGAGTGTGGGAACCTCCACATATCAGAGTACATTAGCCTTGTGGTCTCTCTTGGCACCTTGGACAGGAGTATGAGCTATCTTGTTCTTCCTTTACAGGGAACTCTGGAGCTTGGTCTGGGAGGACCTAGAAGTCTGTCTAAAAACATAGTAGCACCATGGAGTGGTGTTACGTGCCCTCCGTCCTTGAACTTATATGGTCCCTGGCCTGGAGACATCACTCTGGCCACCACCTCCCAAGATGATCTCCTATGGGAGGCTTGTAGAAGTTAAGTCAGCCCCTCTCCATGAGCTGTAGTAGCTCTTTTGGGACAGTGGTTGTGACTGTGACAGATGGATCAGGCCAAGAAAAATTGGGTCCACCATATAGCCAGTGTGCTGCTGCGCCTTCTAAATTGCTTTTCGGGAACATGTGCCACCTTGGCACCTTTACAGCTGGAAAACCTACAGGCGGTATCCTAAATATGACATCCCCACTGGGAGGTGGGAACAGCTGGCCCTCACCAATAAGTGTGGTCCTGTAGTACTTGGTGATCATTAACTGGATACAAAGGTTTAATGGGGAGACAGAGGCAACCCATTAAAACTCCTCCAAAGGACCCATTTGATTGGAATAACACATGCCCGAAACCATGGTGGACACCTAGGAAGCACAAGACCATTAATCATTTAATGGAATCGAAAAGACCCATTAAGGAAGAAAGAAAAGGTCAGGCCCAGAAGTTTGTGAGAGATTTCTGCCATAGCAAAGCGCTGTTGGGATCAAAACAGAGCAGCAACAGCAGCAGCAGCAGCAGCAGCAGCAGCAGCAGGAAGAGCCTGTGCAGTCTACAAACACAAGAGACAAGGAACAGTCCAGACAGGAAGCTCTCCTCCCTCTTTCTCCAGCCTCCATTTCCACTGGCCTCTATCAGGCGCGCGCGCGTGCACGCGCGCGCGCGCACACACACACACACACACACACACACACACACACACACACACACACACACGCTGGCCTGATACAAGGCTTTAGTTTAGCCTGAGATGGAAGCCTGGGGTGGGGAGGGAGGAAGTCATGATGTCTTCCGATGCAGACATCCACAGGCATGAGCCTTCCAGTCCAGGCTGTTGTCACTAGCTTAGCTGTGCCTCACCCCCCCCCCCCCCCACTGTGTGGTTTTCTCTCTGCCAGCTGCACAGAGCAGACTCTTCCCAAAGTCTAATGAACGAGTTCACCTGGCTGGGCTGTTGTGTGTTGTGCTTAATTTCTCATTAAATCTTTTGGTAGCGTATTGCTGCATTTATTGTTTTGAAAATGAAAGGAATTCTAATAAGTCTCAAATGCCCCTTCATGCATGAGCATTTTTTCCAGTAAACGGGCTTAGCAAATGCCCATTACTTAGCGGCTTCATTCGCGTTCTGCTTGCACGGGCCATTTTATTTTTATCGTATCATCTGGCACACAACGTGGGCTTGTGTTTGTGTTCCTCTAAGTGCCAAGTCTGCAGGTTTCCTTCACTCTGACGGGTCACATGAAATGGCTAAAGGTTGACAGCTGCCATTTATGACAGAATGGCCTTGGAAACGGTACACACAAAAGTCATAGTATGTGAGTGTTGGAGTTCAGGCATGTGTTTAGCTGTGTAGACAGTGGGGTGATGCATTTATTTACATTGGCATCAAGTCCTCTCATACCATCTTAGCTAATGACTTGCTATAATAATGGAGATGGGCAGGTGGATTGCTCCATTAGTAAAGCACTAATTTCCAAGCCGGAGGACCTGAGCTGAACATTCACAACCCACATAGAAAAGCAAGGTGTGGCTACGTTTCTAATCCCTACTGTGGGTAAGAGTAATTAAGCAGATTCTTAGGGCTCAATGACCAGCCAGCTTGATCCACTTGTGAGTTCCAGACCAGAAAGGGAATGTGCCTCACAAAAATAAGGTGAACGGCACCTGAAGAAGGATGTCTAAGTTCATCTGGGGTCAGCACACACACACACACACACACACACACACACACACACACACGTACCTACCCATATGAACACATAACTATATATACACACCTACACAAGCACATATAAACATACACAATGCCCACATATACCTGCATACATACACCTGTATATATACAAACCTCCACACATGTAACTACCTACACATAACTACAAATACATATCTATACACATACAAACTGACACACACATCTTGAAACATACAACACAAATACTACACAAATCAATATACATATACCTACACACATGAACACATAACTATATATACACACCTACACACAACCAATGACTATATACACCTACACATACTTACATACACACATACCCACACACACATACTAACCTACATATAAAGACATAGCTACACATACCTATGCACACACACACATATATACACACACAACACACACATACAGACCTATACACATATCTAAATGCATACCCACATAACTACATACACACACATACCTACATACATATATGCCTCTATATACCTACACACACCTACCTGCACACATATAAACCTACCACATACACCTACCCACACATACATAACTAGATACACATACTCTCCTATACACACGCATACCAACACACATGCATACATAAACACACACATACATAATTATACACATATAGAAAATGGCAAAGAATCAATTTATAAATACAACAGGAGACTTTCTGGCTGTATTGTTGTTTGTTTTTAAGAAAGTATTTGATTTCATATTGGAGTTGCTTCCCTTTTTCTATCCCTGCTTTAAGTGTTCTGTGGCCATTCTTAAAGCTTTGCCTTTCTGAAAAAAAAAAAAAAAAAAAGACAGAAGGAACTGAGCTTGGGTGACAACTGGACCAAAGAAGAGGGGGAAGTTGAACAAAGGAGCTTAAAGGAAGTCAGAAGACAATCGTCCCATGGAGAGCACGTCTCCAATAGGACAGGATTTTAAAGAAGAAAGTAGTTCTTCACAAATTAGGAGTGGTGGTTACTCATTAACAAGTTTGCCCTATGTACTATGTGGGGTGGGTTCCACAGGCCGGAAAGAGAGCTCAGCTGGCAACGCTGCTTGCTGCCATGCTTGGTGTTCAATCCCTACAACCTGCACACTGAAAAGGGGGAGGTAACTCTAACAAGCTGTCCTCTGACCTCTCCGCACGTGCCCTGGCACACACGTGTGCCCCTCCTTCTACATATCATACACACACATGCATACACAACCAACACGTATTTGCAGAGGGACTGTGTCATGTATGACAGAGAAAACAGCATTCAGGATGACATCCAGAAACCCATTTCTTACAAGAGGAGGTCCTCCCTAGCTGTGATTTTTACCATTGTAAGTGGATGGGATTGGAATAAATTGAGCAATGGCAAATAATCAACAAAACTGACTTTATGATCAGTGCTGTGGGGAGGCAGACATGTCATAGCATGACTTGGGGCTGAGTCTGCTTTCTTCCACTGTGTAGGTCCTGGGGATGGTCGGGCTTGGCAGCAAGTGCCTTTGTCAACTTTAGTCAAAAGGGCTTTCTCCTAGATGAGACATGTTCTAGATTATAATGTACATGCAGAACTTGCCCATCTGGGTCCATTTAGCTGCAAGAGAAACTAATACATGCGGTCTACCAGCAATGGGGTGGTTGTTGCTGCTCTAAGAGAATTTGGGCCTCCCTCACTAGAGTACTAAGGAAAAGTGAATACTGTAAGGAACCTGCCCATCTCATAGACAGACCAATTTCCAACAGAATGCCATCCAGGAGAGAAAAAGCCCAAGCTGGGGCAATTAGGGTAATAGCTTGCCAGAGGGTTACAGACTAAGAGTCCTGATTGCAGGGGAAGAGGAGAAAGCATGGCCCTGAGACAGAGTGTGGTAGGAACAGAGCCAGACAGGAGGAGAAAGCATGGCTCCCATTCTTTGTAGGTGACATATGTGATTGCAGCCTTGAGCCCAAATGGTTTAGCCTTTCCCAGAGCAGAAACCTGAATCTCATGTCTTGATGCCATCATCCTTGCCTTAGAAACAACCTGGCTGCTGAGGGAATGTGGGAGAGGAGGCTCCCTCCAGAGACTACTGCTAGAGATAGTTGTTCAACCTCTAGTGTAGTGAGTGAAGGTGACTACCAGGGAACCTGGAGATGTCAGTCCCCATCTGCAATGCTCGGGACACCTGGCAGACACATTCCTCTGAGAGACCTACACGGTTGGGCACACTTTCTGCAAGTGAGAAAAAAACGATAATTTTCTGATGTCAATATCAGGTGGCTGAAGGAATTGGAAAGCTGTCAAGGGCTCCCAACCATCCACAGAATCAATGAATAATGGCCTAAAGGACCCTTAAGACAGAAGTCAGTCAAGGTCTTCCCCAGGTGGCCCTTACTCTCTCACTGGCCCCCAGCTGGGATTCTGATGCAAAACTTGGCTCAGGCAGCTGAGCACAGGAACCAGCAGGATTCTGCAGTGACCCACTGTGACCAAGGTCCCAATAGCAATAGGGGTGACCTTCACCTACTATTTTCCCTACAGCCACCCCATAGCTGGTCCAAAGGAGTCCTAGATACACATGATAGTTTAAAAAGGACCAGGACATGCTCATAGCTCCTGTCTAGAGAGCTAGAGAGGCAAGAGGAAAGGCCATAACCCAAAAAAAAAAAAAATCATAGAAGCCCCAGTGTCTTGGTTAGGGTTTCTATTGCTGTGATAAAGCGCCATGACCAAGGAAATTTGAAAAGGATTTATTCAGCTTACACGTCCATATTACTGTTCATCATCTAACAAAGTCAGGATAGGAACTCAAGCACTACAGGAACCTGGAGGCAGGAACTGATGCAGAAGCCATGGAGGGGTGCTGCCTACTGGTTTGATTCCCATAGAAACCAGGACCATCTGCTTGGGGATGGTCCCACCCACAATGGGCTGAGGCCTCCACCTATCAATCACTACTTAAGAAAATGCTTTTATGGACTTGCCTACAGCCCTATCTTATTGACGTGAAACGACCCAGCACATCCAGGCATAAGAAAGTCAGAAAGGCATTTGTATGTGTGGGGTTAGGAGTCATTAAATCTGACTCTTAGGGGACTTAGCCTGGCTCAGAGATGTCTATGCTCTGCCTTGGGCTTTAGTTCTAGACCCCCTTTCCTTCTGGGCTCATGGCCACTTCTTGCTATGTTCTCTCTGGATTCTCTACTCCATTGGCATTCTTGCAAAAACTCTTCCATGGGAAGTTTTCCTATCTCTCTCCCTCCATCTCTCCCATCATCCTTCCTCGGGCTCCTCCATGCTCCCTCCTGTTTTTCCAATCTTTCTCCTGCTTCTCCGTGCTCCCTCCAGCACCTCCATCCTTCCTCTAGCTCGCCATGCTACCTTCAGTCCCCCTCACCCTTCCCCCAACTTCTCCATGCTTCCTTCAGCTCAGTCCCAAAGCTCCAAACGCATCTAACCCAAATAGACACCTTTAGAGGCTAGATCTGGATAATAGTTCTACTTTATGTCCAGAATTGGGTAGAGTTCTCAGGATTTGGATGCTAGATGATCTTCTCATCCATGTGACCTAGACACACACAAAATTTCCTGACCCATCTGGTGGTGGTACCTTAACAGGAGGACCAGGAACAACACTTAGGAGGAGGCTTGGCTCCAAGAGGGCCCATAGTCAATGAGGTATCATGGCTGTTAGACCCAGGTCTTGTCCTGAGGACATCTGAATGTCAACTCTCATGTTTCCTCCACTTTATGTTGAATCATTACTGCTACTGGTTCTTTTAGCACAAGCCAGTGCACCTCAACCCGTGTGTTGCTTCTACATATCAATGTACATCTAAAGGCAGAGCACCACTACCACAGGAATGCAGACTGGGGACAATGATCTGAGTGCTGGAAATATATCCTGCACAGTCAACCACTGACTTTATTAGCAGCCCCTCCCCAGCTCCATGACTTATGGGGTGTGACTGTCAATGTCATCAATGTCAGCTAGTTGAGAGGCAATGTCTTCTGGGACCCTTTCTATCTTTTTCTTGCAATCTTCCTGCCCCATACACATTGCCTTATATTTGCAATCGGAACATCCCAAGTTATGAGTTGCTAAATGAACAAAATTGCTCTCATCTGTTCGTCTTGAAAAATGTGTCCATAGAATTTTTTTTTTTTTTAAGGAAAGAGAGTTTAGATTGCTCTGTGACTCTGTTGTCTTCTTTTCTCCTTTCCCCATTTGGCACCCCACCCCTGAGTTTGTTTCTCAGGCTTCAAGCCAGTTATCCCATCAGCAGAACTTCATCCCATCAGCCTTTGCTCCAAGCTGGGGTAAAGGTCACCAATGGAAGGACCCTCCCTATAGTACCTTCCTCCCTCCTGGATATATCTGCAATCTGTTCTCTTTGGCTGTGATGCCTGAATAACTTGTCTTTCGAATGCTTCTGACTAAAGGATGAAAGAATGGCATGCTGTAATCTGCAACTTCAGGATCGTCTTGAAGAAATGAACTTCATGTAGTTAGGGCTCCATTAAGACTCCAACCCGAAAGACCTCCAAGTTCCAAGGCTGGTTTTGATAGACAGCTTCCATTGCCTTTGGCATTTCAGTAATGACCCCAGATCTGCCACTGGCCCACCAGTGTGTTCAGTAAAGGAACAGTCCATTCCCTTTCCCCCCTTATTAATATATGGTGGCAGTGACCAGGAGGGAAGCAGAGGCGGAAAGGAAAAGACCTGAGGAAAAACAAGAGCTGCACACAGGATACTGGCTGCCCAAGATGGGGACGTCCAGTCCTCAGGGCCATGACTGTTCGGTGCACCACAGCTGTGCAGAATTAGAGTGTTGCTAAACAACTGCCCTTCAAATACAGAGATTACCTTGAATTGTCCAAGTAGGCCATAGAAATCACAGGGGTCCTTAAAGGTGGGAAAGGAAGCCAGCAGGAGACCCTCAGATGGAGGTGTGATTGTGAGGTCCACCTAGGAGCTACAGAAGGCCAGCCTTAGGGTTGGAGGAAGGTAACACAGAAGTGTGCAGTCTTATGGCATGGAAACAGTAGAAATGTGACATATGCGATGAACAAGACAGACAAAGCTCCTGTATTAGATTTCAACTCAAGCTAGCAATCTAGGACCGAAGGAAGCCAGCAGAGGAAACAAAGGCTTTCATTGACTTTTGAGGGCAAGCTAAAGTTAGAAATTGTACAGCTAGCTTCATCTGGGCTAGGCACTGTGGCCCTCTGATAGGGCTGAAGGGCTCTCCTAGCTTGAGCTGCCAAGAAACAGGATGAGGAGACAAGACCCAAGGACAAAAAAATCATGTTTGCCCCCATATCAGAGTCCACCGTGATACTCTTCTGAAATAAGGAACATGTCTATACACAGGGCTGAGTGGAACCTGACCCAAAGGTCAGGGCAGTAAAGGGAACAGAGCCAACATGAAGACAGATAGAGATGCCTGGCCCTATGTCTCATCAGAGCCATCCTGGATATGTGTTGGTTGCAGTGAAGGGTCTATGTTTTCAGTAATAGAAGCTACAGGGTTCCAAAAAAACTTGGAAATTTGGGCAAAATAATCTAGACAACTCTTTGCATCACCCCACCCACCCACCTGCCCTGCCATCACAGGTGTCATAGCAACATAGCAAGAAGCTAACTCTGTAATGCTCAGCTCTGTGACCTAAAAAAAAAAAAAGGACTTAAATCCACTGAGAGGAAGTCTGTGATATCACACTTTGGATGCCTGTCACATCTAGGGACTTACCAAGGGCATTTTATAGGACAAGAACTCCCCCTGTCTTTTTCATTTGTGTGACTTCTAGAATACCGATATTTTGGGCTTGGTCCAGTCTCAAAGGTTTCTAGTTTGTAAGCATTCTGGCCTCGAAGTCTAATCCTAGACTTTACATCCAAGCAATGGAAAGTGGGTGTTTAATGGTAACAGGTTAGCAGTCCTGGATAAGTCTGTTCCTTTGTGGCATCTCACACATGCTTAGAGGACTCCACAAGCTGAGGCATGTAAATGGCCTTTGGAAGGCAGAGATGGAGTCTTTCCCACATCTTCCCAATGGAAGTAGACTTATACACCTTGACCTTACCCAGTAAAGCTGGCATTTGATTCCTGCTGCACACAACTATAAAGTAATATGTGTGTTGCCCTACTGTGGCCTTTGTGAGCCACACGGAAGCCAAGGGAAAGGAGGGAGGCAACATTTCTTGGTAACACCTGTGGGCAGGGTGTTAGGCTGGGAGACAAAGCTCGAGACATTCCTTTGGGTTTCATGAAGAGAACTGGGGACCATTGAACGATTGTCTCTGCAACAGCCGAGCTCACCGGGACTTCCTGGAAGGAATGCCAAAACGGTAAAGCAGAGTTTGAAACCGGGACTAAAATGGAATCATAAAGAAGAGAAAAGTAAATTTTTTGTTGTGAGACAAGAGCAGAGAGATGGATGGTCCCTGGAATGGTGTGCATGGAAAAAAATATGACTCTTTGCTTCATCCACCCACAGGGCTCTTCAGCACAGCCACGCTGAGCCCTGGGAGAAATACAGAGGTTCGAATGCAAAGCGTTGAGTGGAAGTTCAAGATGACCGCAGTAAGCCAACACTCCGCTTCCACGAGGATGCCTGTAATTTAAACAGGCAGGCAGCAACAAGTTCTGGCAAATATATGAAGCATGAGAACCCCCTGCACACTGTTGATGAAGTTGCAAAATAATACAGCCATGTTAGCAAAAAGCCTCAAAGGCCATCACAAAGCTGAACATATGAGTTGCCATGGGACCCCAAATTTCTATTAGGAATATACTCGAGTGAACTGTAAACACATCTGCACAAAAAAAAAAAAAAAAAAAATACACACAGAAATATTCACAGGCATTATTTACAATAGCCAAGTTGCAGGAAGAATTCAGAACTCTCTCTGCTAGTGAATGAATTCCTTGGACAGACCTAC
>NC_034609.1:41310847-41332769 GCF_900095145.1 Mus pahari | reverse complement strand
GAGAACCCCCTGCACACTGTTGATGAAGTTGCAAAATAATACAGCCATGTTAGCAAAAAGCCTCAAAGGCCATCACAAAGCTGAACATATGAGTTTCCACTGGACTGCAAATTTCTAATAGGAATATACTCGAGTGAAATATAAAAACAAATGCACAAAAAAAAAAAAAAAAAAAAAAGATGTACACACAGATATTCACAGGCATTATTTACAATAGCCAAGCTGCAGGAAGAACTCAGAAGTCTATCTGCTAGTGAATGAATTCCTTGGACAGACCTACGAAATGCAGTATTAGGCAGCCACAGTGGTAGATGCAACAGGAAGAACCCTGAGAACATCTGCAGACAGTGTAAAGAGACCATCGCGAAAAGATTGTCTACTGTTCTATCTATATGAAATGTCCATATAGGCTAAGCCATAGAGAAAGCAAGCAAGCAAGCTGTCTTCTGGAGGCTGACAACAGGGATGATGGTGGATCGTGAACAGGCTTCTTTGTGCATGATGACACTGTTCTAAAAACAACTGCAGGGATGGTTACTCAATTCTACATTTAAAAAAAAAAATCCTACTCAAGTATTCTTTTAAACGTTCACTCTGTATAATGTGTGAGTTAGACTTCAATAAAGCAGTTACCGAGGGTAGAAGTCCAAGCAGGAGCCACAGAAACCACCACAGCGAAGCTCAGAGCGAGAGGCAGGGGTGAGCTGGTGCTGGCTGCCAGGCAGCTTGGGCTTGACTGGTTCTTGCAAGCAGGCGTTGATGAGCCAAAGATTCTCATCAAAACTGATTGCTATGCCCCTGTGGGAGACTTGCTCCCCCCCCCCATTCTCAGGCATTTGAAAAACTGAAGTCAGTGGCTCAGAGACCCCAACCAGCTGTGAGATCTCCTCTGGGACCCCAGGATTCTGTTGGTTCCGTGTTTGCAGCAAATCAGCCCTGGATGGGTGAGAAACGGCTCCAGATGGAGCTGCCCAGATGTGCGTTCTTGCATGGCTGTGCTCTGTCTCCTCTGCAATGAGCCTCACAGGCTGCCACTTAGGTAGGAACTCGGGCTGTGGCAGCCATGAGGAAAGAGGCAGGGGGTGGCGTTGCTTTGATAACTTAGAAAGGCTCTCTAGCAGTCACTTCTCTGGCTACTGTGAAAGTAATGATTTAGAACCACAAATGAGGGCAATGAGGAAAGGTCAGAGAGAAGCAGGGGCGGGGGGCAGGGAAATGGTGAAGAGGAGGAGGAGGGAAGAGAGGAGGAGGAAGAAGAGGAGGAGGAGAAGAGTGAAAAGGAGAAGGTACAGGAGGTGGAGCAGGAGAGTAAGAGGAACAAGGGACAGGACTGCCATTTGTCCCCTCTGTGGTCATACCACATCTGAGTGGCAGGCTATTTTACCCTTATCTAAGACTGGAGCCCTCAAGGACAGAGAATCCCTACACACTCACTGCTGGAGAATTTAGGAGGATTGCTGAAGGTCACCTTAGACCATTGAGTACAAATGGAAGGGCTGTTTGCTCCAGCACCCTCTCCTGGCCCTTCTGCAGTTCCCAGTGCTACCTCGAAGCAGGGGCAGCCAGTATTCTCTCCTGACAGCCAGTGCCCTTTCGGACTTCCCACCCTGCGCGTTGCCATGTCACACCGCATTACTTCCAAATGTCATCAGCCATTTTCACGTATCTCAAATCCTGTCCACGCGTGGGTGGGTGCGCACACATGCTTTCCAGCTCCAGCACACACAGTATGTCACTGACATCACAGGGGGCCTCCCCACCAGCACACTGTGGTGTATGGCACTGTCTTCAGGAATTGAACTAGCTTAGACGGAAGCAAACATTTGAAGTTCGCCAAACACAAACCAAGTAAAACCTTAAGTCAATCAAAAGTGACTAAACATCGCTTTAGTCCAAATACATGTTTCTAAAAGGTCACAGCTGGTGTAATTATCCATGCTAGACTTAGCAGGCATTCAGCTGTGTGCTTAAGACTGCCAAGAACTGGAATACATTTAGAATCCTTAAGTAAGAGTCACCTTGTTTTCAGAAAATGCCTGGTTAAGTCGGACTGGGGCCTGGAAGGAAGCGATGGGGTATGCCGATTAGAGCTGAATGACACTTTGAGAGAATGTATATGGGAAGTTCTTTGGAAAGGGAACAGCAACGCACGCCAGAGCCAATTTCTTATAATATGCAGGCTGAAGCACCCCCCTTCTTCAAAGAAAATAAGACCCGACAAGCACAACGACAACAAGCATGAAAGACCACAAGGACAAAATGAGTGGCTGGGGAAATCAGGCTAGAGGAGGAAAAGCAAGTCACTAAACCAGCCATGACGCTAAGAGATGGTGGCCCTGTGAGATGGTGGCCCTGGTGTGCAGGGGAGCAGGGGCTCCGGCCAACTGTTTTCCCCCTCCCTCCCTTGGCACTCAGACAGGCAGAGCCTGGTGCAAAGCATCCGTCTGAGCATGCGCCTTGTACTGTGGTGACTGTGGAATTGTTCCATGGCATCTCAAGGATGCTGCAGGAGCATTAGGCCTCCACAGCAGGATGGGAGGATGGCAGAAGACCCAGACCTTGGTCTCACTCGACCTGAGCATTCTTCTTTTATGTCTTTACAGAGGACTCTCGCCACAAGTATGCCTAAAATTGGGTTCTCCTACTAAAAAGACACCTACTGTAATGCCTGCTGCAGACGTCTACTACACTGCCTGGTATAGATACCTACTATACTGCCTGCTGTAATGCCCGCTGTAGATACCCACTGCAATGCCCGCTGTAGACACCTACTGTAATACCTGCTGGACACATATTGTAATGCCTGCTGTAGACACCTACTGTAATGCCCACTGTAGACACCTACTGTAATGCCCGCTGTAGATACGAAGACCTGTACCTAACCCCTCCCCCACCCCCCAAACCCACATAAGAAGCTGGGCTTACTGTCACATGCCTATAATTTCAGTGCTGGGGACACACAGACAGGAGGGTCCTTAGGACACAGTAGCCAGCTAGACTAGTCAAGCAGGCACTCTTCAGGTTCAGTAAGACTCTATCTCAGAACAGAGGTGTAAAGAAATTGGATCTCTAAAAAAATATAATGGAAAGAGTAGAGAAGTTCTACCAACCTTGGATCTCCCACATATGTACATACATGCACACACATATACCTATACACACACAAAGACAGATGGGGCAACTTTGAAAAGGACCCTCTTTCATAGAGTTGATTAAGAAATAAACATATTATGTCAGGTAAATCCCTTATACGTGCAATAGTTACTACCACGGACATATGACACACTGCTGGCATTTATTAAATGCTGGTGCATGGTATTCATTAAAGTTTCCTTGTGTTAGAAGTTAAAGGTTTTAAGAGGCACTTTCTCCCACCAAAAGCATACCATTCGAGGCAAGTCACTGACTCATGGGGAAATTTACCCACGTAAAACTTCAGGAGCTGCTTGACAGGGCAGTCAAGTAGGCAGTCTATCAGGCTAGGAGTGGTGACATTCACATCCATGCAAATCTACTAGCAAGAGAATCCCAGGTCCCATTTAGCCCCACTGAATCTGGGAGTTCTGGGGCTAGCACCCAGCATCCTATGTTCCATGGAGATCTCTGGGTGATTCTGATGCCCCTGTCAAGGTCATTAATCAAATGAGGACCATGCTTCAGGAGGTCCTCATGTTAACCCCATGTAGCGGGCCTCTGATGCTGCCACTGGCAAGAGCAGATTTTTCGAGAGACTAGTGAATGCCCTCACTAAAAGCCCTATGGCTCCAAAGGAAATCATACTAACTCCATGGGGTTAGCTGCATGGATTAGCTTAGCAGAATGCCCAAAAGAAAATATATACTCCTGCCTCCTCGGTGTACCTGGAGAGACCAGGCTTGACCAGGATGGTCAGCAGAGCTCTTGTGAATGTCTCACCGAGAACAGCATTTGGCCATGACTCCAAAACACCATATTGCTCAGGCATGGTGTTCTTGGCCCTCAGCACCATTCAGGGCACATCACACAGGCATCAGGAAGAACTCCGAGGCTCTACAAGTAGCTAAGGAGAGTCTCCCTCCCCCAGCACTCCCAGAGAAGGACTTCCTACAGTGGTTGCTGGAGATAACACTGTCAACATGAAGATTATAAAGCAGGTAAAAGACAATGTGTGATGTTTGTTTCTACAGTGATAGGTGTTCTACAAGGCTATTGTCAGGGTAGATGTTAAGACAATAGAGTCGTAGGTAGCATATCTCCCTAGTAAACATTGTACAGAGTGAGGAGGAGTAGCAAGAAGGGATGGTATGAGCTGATTTAGTCTCTGCATAAATGAATCCTGGAGAGATGCCCAATAAACCTTTGCAGAATCAATCTATATAGGACACACCTGTATTTTGTCACACCTGAACGCAAACTCACACACACACACACTTTAACATGGTCTGCCTATGAATATGGACATTTTGAGGTAACCATAAGTTGTTTGGGTTTTTTTTTTGTTTTGTTTTTTTAAAGAATCTTAGGAATAATGTTGCAGAAATACGCAAGGATGGAAGAAGGAATTATCTCCAGAACGAGTCAAAGGGGGGAAAGGGAGAGATCTAAAACTAGAGCGGTACTTATGGAGTGATGATGAGATGTAACTTCCTTCTAATAAAATTAACAATAATGAACTTCTGAGCCAGAGAGCCGGGCAGCCTGTGGCCAGTGAGCAGACTCAAGGGGTGGGAATCTCAAATGTCAGCAAAGTTAAACTACAAAAAAAAGAGAGACTTAAGTGGATCAATCAGGGTTGAACTACTAGATAGACGGATTAAGTGGGCAATAAAAGCCATGTTCTACTGACCTCTAACACAAGAGGGAGGAGATAATGAGATAAGTAAAGCTGGTGAGGATAATAAGACCGCAATTACGGCCAAGTTCAAACTACCGAGTGCACATTAGAGAGCCCTCCAGACGACGGCGGGGAGGAAATCCCAGAGGCTGCACATTAGTGCTGCCCCCGGTGCTGGAGACCCATCCTGTCGCAGCTGCCTCCGACCGATGAGCAAACAAAACCATCACCATGGGCATTCCAGAAGGCCCGAGTGGCCCCTGTGGGGCACCATGCTGGAAGGAAAAGGTGGAGAGGAACAAAGACCCTAACTAGGCAAACGGAAAGAAGTCAGCCATATTCATTATCTTAACTACAGCACGTGGGCGTGTGCTTAGCTGCTGCTGCGAGCATGGGGTGGTGATGGAGCACCGGGTGGGGTGGTGATGAAGCACGGGATGTTCTGAGATGCATGAGGAACCTACATGGATGCCAATATATATATGTGGACTCACACAGGCACCCTCATGTACACACGTGCATATACATGCATGTATATGTTTGTGTGTGCTCATTTGCATGGCACACACACACATGCACACACAGAGAGATATACATGTATACACACAGGCATATACATTCAACATGGGCCGAATTCACAATGACAGGTATATTTTTCCTAAATATTAAAGGAAGAGCCCTTGGTTGGGCCAAGTATGCAGGCTCCCTTTGTATCCAGTTATATGGGTTCTTCCGCTGATAGTTCTGCGTGATTCTTTGCTTAATCTCTTGGGTGAAATAAACGCATGGCAGCTTTACTACACTATTGATTCAAATTATTACTGTAATGACAGAGCTATCCAGGGAGTTGTCACTGGGTTCTGAGAGACATCCTGACGGCTGGCATGTACATTATTAAGGACGCTCTGCAAAGGGAGGTCCTGCCTGCTGGCCCTGATTCCGATCCCCAGACAGCCCAAGGATTTCCTGAACTCAGGAACAAGGCTTTCAGGAACCAGGGGGGAAGTTTTCCATGGGTCCGAACTGTGGTATCACTGTGCAATGGAGTCACCCTCATGGGGTGACTCTGGTGTTTCAGGATCTGCAATCCCAAAGACATGGTCAGAGGGTCCCAAAGACAGGCAAGAACACAGCTTACAGGAACTGGCTCCAGGAAAACTAAGACATGTTCCATTCCATCCTAATGAAGCCAAGGGAGGATGTTGGTACAGGGGAGGTTAATGGAGGAGCTGGTAAGGGGTGATGGGCTCCAAGAGAAGACTGAGCTCAAACTCTAAGAAAGAAACACACATCTCTCTCTCTCTCCCAGCTTTAAGTCCTGCCAATGCCCAAGCAACCACTGTACCTGGGTCAGATTCACAAGGAGCCTTCAGGGTGTAGCCTCCTGGGATTCTGGAATTGTGACAAGGGAGGGCGTGGACAGCGGGTGGGTGGGGCAGGCAATACTTGCCTAGGCTACCATGCAAGAGGCAGAGGGAAGAGGCTCTACAGAGCTGGTAGGCAAGCAAAGTACAAATCGCAGCCACGGCATCCCATGGGTGTCCCACAGATGTTCTGAACACAGCTGGAAGTACAGGAAAGATCCCTCCCCTTATGAGAGAGCCAAGCTGTCAGGGGCCACTGTGATTTAGTCATGCAGAGCTTGGGGTCCAGGCCTGGCCGGGCTGTGCTATTCTGGGCAAGCCACTAGTAGGCCTCGTGTTGTTTCTTTGGGTACATCTTGAGAGCTAGCCCTCTCTCCCAGTGCTGGCTTTCTCTGCGTCCCTGTACATATGGTAGACTGACTGACAGTTTTCCGAATGCTGCAGAACTGTAATAATACACAGTCCCCAGACATCAGCTGCTCACTGGTTCTCAGTCCTCGTTCTAAATTCCTGGGAAACAGAGGGGAGGTCCTAGTTTGGGTCGGAAGTCGACTGGCTTGATCACACTTGGTAAGCTGACTCCCAAGCATCAACACAGTGGGTTGGTCGGCCTTTCTACAGCTGTTCCCTTCCCTAAGAGGACTACAACATCAATGGAAGGAAGAAGATGGAACAGTGGTCCCTTTCTACAGGCTCACCAGGGAAGGCTATGTCCCTCTCCAATGCCAGGTCGTCACTAATGAGACTGTCTCTTCTTTGGTGACTCCCAGGTTTCCCTAGCCTCTGCTTGTACCTCAGAATGAGGGTTTGTTGCCAGCCTGGCTGTTGTGCACCCTCAGGCACCTTGTGATCCCCATGTTCTGTCCACATCAGTGTGTGCAAGCTGTACTTTGTTAAACATTCGTCAAACTGACTCAAAGGTGCTATCAAATAAATGTCCTGTTGAGACCAAACAAACACATATGAGCCGGGAAATGGATAAAGGTTCTGAATGAAGGAGGCCCCTGGGTCATGTACCCCTAGGTACTCAGCGGAAAGGGGGGAGGGAGATACTGTAGAGATGGGGGTTTCAATGTGGCTTGTGCATTGCTATTGTTACAGGTGGAATACAGGTCACTCAGTGTGCAGAGCTTTACCCTCTCAAAGGCTGATATTGATAGACTGGAGCCAGCCTCCAGTCTCCAAGTGGTCCTGATGTTCTAAGTCTCCGATAACACAGCCGTGAGCATCCTCGGGGCTCTGCAGTACTATTCCAGACCTTCACAGTCTCCATGATGCTCAATGTGAATTCTGTGCTTTGTTTAAAAACAAAGATGCAACTGAAAAGTCTTTGCAGACTCCAGGTTCTGGGGCCGAGTGGTGCTCGGAACCACTCCTCTTACTCAGAGAACATTCAAGGGACTCTCTCTGATGACTGGTCAGGGAAGCTGTGCCTCTCTCCCCTGTGCACAGAAACTGGGTGATCCTTGCCAACACACAGGGAAATGTCACTGTTGGTGTAGTTGAAGTTGCCTAGGCCTGGCCTTCCATTACTGGCCTCTGCTGTTACAAGTGACCACATCCCCCCATCCTCCTCCCTATACACGTTCTTGTCAGTTATTAAGAAAATACACCAGACTGCTGTCTCAAGATCATGACGGGGTCGTTCCTGTTCACGGCTGCAGTGCTCCTGAAGTCACTGAGGGCACCAGCTACAGAATTCAATCCCAGCTCCCCAGTTCTCCCTCTACTCTGAGAGCGCAGGCCTGTTACAAAGCAACGGCGTGACCCACCCCAGCGCTGAGGTTAAACATGCACATTCTCCATGACAGAATACATCCTTCCACGTAGCGGAGGTCGTTTTTCTAAAATTAAAAGCAAACATCAAGAGCTATCGGTTTTCCTGACCAAGAGAAGGCTTACAGGATAAAAATGGGGGAAAAATAAAAGGAAAACATAAAGATTAGCCTGCCAAGCCGATAATTTTTCCATTTTACTTTCCCTGACTTGTTTAAATATTTGTGGTTACAGTATGGGGTCCCCACTCAAACTGCAACATTTCCAGATACTTGAGTCTGTAACCGAGCTAGCAGGTGACCCGTTGCCAAGGAAACAATGGTCCCTTCTCTAAATGCCCCCACACAGTGACCTTTCAATAACTTTAGGGAAGTTGGGATTGGCTCTGAAATATAATTCTGTTGCTTAATAGCTGTGTGGCCTTGGGTATCTCAGGGTACCTGCCCGAGTCTGTTTTCTGATCTGAAAATGGGGACCGGTGATAGCAGTGCTCTCGGAGTGAGTGTTTGTAAGCACCAAATGAGATCCTCTGGGTAGTAGGTGGTGTGTTATCCTGCCACAGTGTGACTCGGTGAATGTTACGTGATTTTGCTAAGACGGATTTTAGAAAATTAAGCCATGTTCAAGGGCTGAGTCCTGAAGGCATGAGTTAAAGACAACGAAACCATCCCAACCTTTACAAAACTCCACAAGGAGCCAGGTATGGTGGCTCCCATCTCTAAATCCTAGCCTGTAGTCCAAATAGGGAGCCTGAAGCAGGAGGATTATGTCTGTGGTCAGTATGTACACACTACCTAGGGAGCGTCAGGCCAGGCTAAGTTATAGAGTAAGCTCTGGTCCCAAACAAATAAAGAGTACTACTGTAAGGGGCTGGGATGATGGCTGTCTGGGTAGGAGCACTTGATACACAATCTTGAAGAGCTGAGACCAAATCCACAGCACCTATGTAAAAAGCTAGGCATGGTCACTTATACCTTCACGCCAGCACTGTGAAGGGAGGAGATAAAGGAATGGCTGGGGCTTGCTGGCTGCCTGCCTAGCTCTGGATTCAGTCAGAGACCTGTCTCCAAGGAATAAGGCAGAGAATAAATAATAAATCAATACCTGACATCTTCCCCTGGCATTTGCATGTGTGCATGTTTGCAAACACACAGGTGTGCATACACTGCCTCTACTGACACACAAACAGCCACGCAAGAACCCAGATGGGAAAGCGACGTCTGCCTGGACTCTGAAGCCATTACCACCGCTTGCTGATTGCCTCAAGGCCCTCTTGGAATGCTTGATCCTGACTGCTGACCTGCTTCCGACACTTCAGGCTTCAGCAAGACCCATCCCCCTTGGATGTGTCACGAAAGCCACCCTTTTCCCACAGAGCAGACACGGGACCTCTATTTTCAGTGGGCACCTGCTGAGGTGGTGACAACTTGCAGGCGCCCACCCACGCAACGTGGCCCAGTTTCCCCTGGGATGCATAGCTCTCACCGATGGTTTTACTCCGTAGAAGCTTCCTGGGTCTGGAGAGGCTCAAACCTGGAGTTCTAGCCTTGGCATTGCCGTGTTCTCACTGCTGAGACTGTTTCTCAAGCCCAGATGGCAGCTGTCAAATCTAGCTCACTCGGAAATCTGCATCAGTCTAAATCTCCAAATGATGATTGTGTAAAAAAAATAGGTAAAATCTGCTCATTAACTATGACCTTGTGACTTACGATTAAGCATCATCTTAGAGTATCATGAAAGGCCAAGCTTCTGACTCTGAAGACAGACTGTAGGTATGAACCTAGGCTCAAACGGGCAGGACATTTGCTCCAGTGCCTTAGCCTCTAATTCCAGTCTCCTTATCTGAGAGAAGGATGCTCATGTCTTCCAAAAGGAGCGGTGGCCACCCACGCAGGGCACCACTGTCCAAATCCCTTTTAAAACAAAGATATATTATCTTACAAAGTGTTAAAAGGCATTTCACAGTGCTTAGTGTTGATGAATACAGCCTACATCTTATTTTCTCCTAGTCCTCAACCTACATTCCCCACTTAGTTCTTTAATCCTCAGTACTGCCCCACCACCACCTCTACTTTCATATCATGCAGGCTCAGCTGTCCCTCTCTCTTAAGATCTCTTCCCTTCTCCCCTCTCATGGCCCTCTCGATTTTTCTGATCTGTTCAAATGAAACATATAAGCCATGATCCATAACCAAGAGAGAAAACTCTCTGTCCTTCTGGTCTGAATCACCTTGCTAGGTCTATTCTGCCAGATCCACCAGTTCTCCTAAAGGTTTCATGATCCCATGTATCCTTACAATAAATAATTGAAAAAACAAAAAACAATAATTGAGTAGGTGCCACATCTTCATCATCTACCCATCAACTGATAGGCATCATCGTTCAAGTGGGATGTAGAGTCCTTTGGGTGGCTGCCCAGGAGTTGATGTAGCTGGGTCCCATGGCAGTTCTATTTTTAGATTTTTTTTTTTTTTTTTTTTTGGAGAAAACTACCTCCTGCCTTCAATAGTGGCTACACCAATGTATGTTCCCATCAACAGTGAACAAGGCTTCCTATTTCTCCAAATCCTTGGCAGCATCTATTGTCATTTGGTTTGGGGTTTGTTTGGTGGGTTAGTTGGTTTGTTTGGTGGGTTAGTTGGTTTGCGGGTTGTACTTCGGTTGGTTTGGGTGGGTATTATTATTATTATTATTATTATTGCCATTTTGACTAGAGGGAGATGGAATCTCAAGTCATTTTTAACTCACAAGAGTGCGTGCTTCACAGGGATACTTTTTTGTTTGTTTGTTTGTTTGTTTGTTTTTGTTTTTTTGAGACAGGGTTTCTCTGTATAGCCCTGGCTGTCCTGGAACTCACTCTGTAGACCAGGCTGGCCTCGAACTCAGAAATCTGCCTGCCTCTGCCTCCCAAGTGCTGGGATTAAAGGCATGTGCCACCACGCCCGGCTACAGGGATACTTTGAAAATGTTAGCAACCTCCATCATCACCATTTCTCGTTGTGCTTCACCCTGAGCCAAGGAGCAAACCCTCTTCAGAAGAATGAAAGCCATTCTTTTTAGAGGAGTATGGAGAGTAACTTTCCTCTACTCTGGTGAGTAAGGCCTGACGGAACTGAACTGGGGATGGCCACGACGAAAATTAAGAGACACCAACACATTGTACAAGAGGGATGGGAAGAGCAAAGCACCCTCAGTCTCTAGTCCAGTCTATATCCACCCCGGATGGGAACAGCTACATCCCATGAGAGGACTCAGAGGCAGATCTGTGGGAAAGGATAAGGAATTCAAAGGCAGTCTATAAACTTTCGGGGAACACCTGCCCAGAATGGGAAATCAGTAGTCGATCACTCGGAATGCAGAGGCGCACAAACGCGAGACTTGTTAAAGACATTAGTCATCGGAGAGATGCAAAGTACATGCGCAATGAGACACTAAGCCAGCCAAGTCTAGGAAGACTCCAACGCCGGGCTTCTTCGTTACTTTTCTTATTGCTGTGACAGAGTAGCTGACAACAACAGCTAAAGGTAGAGCTGATTCTAGTTCACATTAAAGAGTCTGGTCCATCTCAGCAGGGAAGGTACAGTGACAGGAGAGGCCCTTGGCTGTGACAGCAAGGACACAAAGCAGCTGGTCACACTGTGTCTGGGGAAGTAGCAAGAGCTTAAAGCCAATTCTGTGTGAGGGAGTGTGCATGAGCATGTGTGTACATGTACATGTGTGCACATGTGTGTACATGAGCGTGACTGTGTGTGTATGTGTGCATATCTGTGCATGTGTGCATGCATGCTTGTATGTACATGCATGTGTGAGTGCCTGTATGTATAAGCAAGAACATGTGCATGCCTATATGTACATGTATGTGTATGTGCATGTGTATGTGTTTGCGTATTTATGTGTGTGTGAATATGTGCACATGTGTGTACATGAGCCTGCCTGTGTGTGCATGTGTGTATATGAGTGTGCCTGCACAGTGCATGTATGCATGTATATGCATGTGTGTATGCATACACATGTGCTTGCATATATGTGTGAGTGCCCATGTGTACAAGCAAGAGTATGTACATGCCTGTATGTACATGTGTGTGCGTGGGCATGTGTGTGTGTGTTTGTGTATTTATGTGTATGTTTTATTTGGTTAAAGCCCAAAGTTCATGGGACAGTACAGCTTACAATCAGCGTGGCTCCTCCCTCCTCAGTTAAACCTCTCTGTGGATACCCTCAGATGAGGATACACCTAAGCATGCCCAGAAATGTTCCTCCTAATTGATTACAAATCTAATTAGCAAGGAAGATCAAGCATCGCATGGAGCACTAATAAAGCCACAGGAAAGTCAGGGAGGTCACTCACTGCAGGCAGGAGTTGAGTCTGACAGGACCGTATAGGAAAAAGGTTGGTTGCACAGACTAAAGCCGGAACAGGTCAAGCAGTCCCTTCGCAATGGGAATGAGTGGGTCATCCCCAGAAAGTGTTCAAAGTGACATCACTGCAAACACTGGTGGTAAATCGAAATGCAGGATGAATACATTACAATGTGCTCCAAACACCATCTCAGATTATAACCCAGTGAAAAGGATCTAAATAAACACACACACAAAACCATTATGACAGATGATATTGATACAAAGTGCGAGAAGAAGCAAAACTGACCAGCAAAAGACACACCAAACCCAAACAAAAGCATCACTGAGTCCTGCAGGGCAAAATTATGCATTTATTTGTGAAGATGGAACCTCAATAAAAGAGCAGAGCAAATTAAATAAAACAGCACAGGGCTCAAATCGTGAAAACGACACAGGAGAGAGGAGTTGGCTCTTCTGGAACGCACTGGGACTGGAAGGCTGAGGGGACTCCTTATTCAGCAACAGCCACTGGCTCTCACAGGCTCTCACACACGCGTGCACGCAGCCATGCCTGGAGGTGAGACTGCTCTGGGCTTTGCCAGGCTTGGACCCTGTGGACCCTTTGCTATGTGTCAGAGGGACCCAAACAGTACAGGTAAACAAAAAAGATGTGTCTCCTGCAGTGTCTCATGAGGCAATTGGCAAAAGTTGTCTGTGCCAGGACTGCCATTAGAGGAAGCCACAGCTCCCAGGAGCTCTCCCAGGGGATGGTTTTGACACCACTCAGTTTTTGATAACCATCGACTTAGACCTCCCCGCGGGAGTTAGGCGGGCATGCCCACTTGAGGCGGTGCCACAGCGTGGCTCCTTCCTCTGCAAGATGAGTTGATGGCTTCTTTCCCAGGCCTGCCCTTTCTGAGAAGCAAACCATCAGCCGAGCTAGCAACAACTACCAACTCTGAATCTTCCTAGTTCTATCGATTTATCCACGACGCTGGAGCCCGAGTGTGCCCCCTTCTTGCTAAGTGATTAGCATTAAATATTAAATCAACCCGTACCCATCTAGAGGGACAGAGGCTGTGCTCAGACCTTAACCGCGATGAGGGGAAAGGTGACCGGGAAGTGACAAGTTCACATGGAGGGTTCAGGGACCACCCCTCCTCACACGGCTGGTACTTAGCTGGAAGCCTACATAATGTCATCTAAACAGACTGGCGGAGAGCACTAGAGAGATGGCCCAGCGGTTAAGAGTGCTTGCTGTCCTCCTCGAGAACCACAGTTCAATTCCTGGGACAAGTAACAAACAGCTTACAACTGCTCAGCGACGCTCCAGTTCTGGGGGAATGGACACCCTCTTTTGGCCTTCATGGGTACTTTTACTCATGTACACATATCTGTACCAAGACACATACACATACACACATACATAAAACCTTTTTTTTTTTTTTTAATTACAGAGATGGATGAAGCCTGGCCCAGACAAAACTAAGCATTTGATTGAATAGGAAACAGTCTATTGCTGCCCTCAGCAGGAGAACCGAACTGAGCTCAACAGAGGCTCCGCCTCTCTGCTCTGTGCACTCCTAGTCAAGAGGGTTCAAAGCTATCTACTACCTCCTTTCAGTATGGAGCAGAAGCTACAGCTCCAACATACTCCCCCCAAACTTCTCACCACAGACCCCAGAATTTGAACATTAAATGACCAGGGTGTAGGGAATAAAAACTCCGCCGGGGAGAGGGAAGTCTATTGGATTTAGTATGCATTGGCTTGGAAACAGGCACATACAAGCTGAGACCCAAAGGAAAAGAAACAAGAAGTAGCAATTATGTGTCCTGTCCCCAGACAGATCCATGAACATCAAATCAGAAGGGAACCTGACCCATAACCCTCTCCTCCCCTGCGGAGCTTACATCACCTCCTCGGGATCACTTGTGGGTCACCACTGCTGCTATGCCTACTCCTCCCTCCCTGCCCACTGCTCAAGAGCAGAGACTGTGCCAGGCTTGTCTTGCTGCCCACAGTGACTAATTTATTAGCTGCTGCTTTGCACATGTCCAATGCCGGCAAAATGCATGTGTGCACATGTGCATGAGTGGACCTGTGCCTCCTCAGCCCAGCCGACACCCACTGAGTGCCTACCGTGGCAGCAGCCAATTTCTTCCAGATGCTGAAGATATGACAGTAAGCAGAGCACACAAAAGTTCCTGACCCTGCAAAGATGTAAGAGTGAAGAAAGTCTGGGCAGACAATAAGATAAATAAAAGAGGATGAGAGGTGGCTATTGTGACAAAGAGGGACATGGAAGCAGGTGAGGAGGGCAGAGAGTTAACAGGGATCTTGGTGTAAGACTGAACCGCATAAGCCTTGTTCAGACCTGACAACTCACAGAGAGCTATTGTTAGCGCCACACAGAGATTGACCTGACCTGACTAATGTGTTTGCAAAGGATCAGGAAAACTTGGTTTGGCTTTAGAGTTCAAAGCTGAGGTGTCCATTCATTCCAGGTGTAAGTATCAACAAAACAAAACAAAAAAACAAGAAACAAAAAAAGCCAATCGGGTACCTGAATGGGGGCAAGAATAAAACAGATGCTAAAGTTGCCCATAGAGAAAAATATACTCCAATGGCATCAGACGGGCTGACTCAGGTTTTTCTGCCACAGAGCTATTGATAGTGACAGGATCCGAACTCCTGTTTTGGGACAGATGTGAAGGGGTATTTGAAGGGTTACAATCTAGATGGTGAATATGACTCAGATTCAGTCTAAAGACATCTAGAGGCCGTGGATTTAGGGTTGAGTAGTTGGGGAAGACACAGCAAAGAGGGGAAGGAAGACAGCTCTGCGAGACATTCTCATAGCCAAGGCCACCACGCAGGAGTCAAGGGCAAGCAGCTGAGAGGGCACACACATCCAAAGAGGTTGCTGCTGTGGCCTTCTGCCCTCTACCCAGCAAGAGCCCTACCCCTCATCCTTATCTCTCTGACACCTTCCTCTTCCAGATGCGGTTCTCTGAACACCTTCCTCTTCCAGATGCGGTTCTCTGAACACCTTCCTCTTCCAGATGTGATTCTCTGAACACTACCACTCAGGATTTTCGTCAGCAGCTCATTTCTGAAAGATTTATTTTATCATTTTAATTGTGTGTGTGTGTGTGTGTGTGTGCGTGTGTGTGTGTGCATTCATGTGCCTGTGCACATGTGAGTGTAGATGTCTGCAGACATCAGAAGACTTTGATACCTCCTAGAGTTGGAGTTACAGGACATGGGGAGCAGACTGTTTGGGTTCTAGAAATCCAGCTTGAGTGCCCTGGAAGAGCCATCTCTCCACGCCTGCAGCTTTGTTTGTCCGCTGTAGCCAGTGGCCAGAGGGAAGCCTCCGCTTCTGGTACTGCAGCTTTCTTTTGAGCCAGAGGCAGTCTGTATTTCCCTGTCCTACACGACACCAGAGGCCCCTCCCATTTGCACAGTCCAGAGTGCTTCCAGTTCAGAGTGGCTGATTCCTGTGCTTCCAGCTGCCACATGCCTGGATGCATAGTGTACTGGGTTGTTCTGTGTGTCAACTTGACACAAGCTGGAGTTGTCGCAGAGAAAGGAAATGCCTTTCCTTTCCCTTGAGGAAATGCCTCCGTGAGATCCAGATGTAAGGCATGTAAGGCATTGGCTCAATTAGTGATCAAGGGAGGGAGGGTTCACTGTGGATGGTGCTATCCCTGGGCTGGCAGTCCCAGGTTTTATAAGAAAGCAAGCTGAGCAAACCAGGGGAAGCAAGTTGGTAAGTAATATCCCTCCATGGCCTCTACATCAGCTCCTGCTTCCTGACCGGCTTGCGTTCTAGTCCTGACTTCCTTTGGTGACGAACAGCAATAGATATGGAAGTGTCAGCTGAATAAACCCTTTCCTCCCCAACTTGCTTCTTGGTCGTGATGTTTTGTGCAGGAATAGAAACCCTGACTAAGACAGTGGCCCTGGATGGTGGATGAGGATCAGGGTGGTGACTGGGTATACAGAGCACAGGCAGAGCCTACGTCAGGCAGGCCTGGGCCAGGCACATGCATGGTTAAGATGGGGGTGCCATCTGCTTTCCTATGACTGCTGAAGTGATAAGGTGTAAAACTGTTGTCACTGATCTTCAGAAAGGTCACCGCACAGGAAGAGCCCACCTATGAGTTCAGCCATGACAGGAAATGTAGAGCTAAGGTCTTGAAGAGTTTTAAGGCCACCCCATCAGAGCCCTTACCTCCAGGCTTTTGATGTGTGTACCGGGGTTTGAACTTGGGCCCTCAAACTTGCATAAGCAAGCACTTTACCAACTAACTGAACGATCATACCAGGCCCCTATTGCCTCTCTAGTCTGACACTTTCGGCAGGAAGTCTGTCACAATGGAAAATTCATGATGCGTACTCATAAGCCCCCTGTCATCGGCTTCCCTCTGGGGAACAGACGGCCCTAATATTCAGCTTATCCAAACAGAGTTACACTTTGCAGGCACACTGCTTTCCTATTTTAATTTCTGCTAACATCACAGAGTAAGAGGTGAGAAATGCAGACTTCAGTTTCCGACAGCTTGGGTTGACATCCTGACCTCCCCACTTACTACTAAAGCCTTTTAAGCTACCGTCCTCTTGATCTACCCGAGAGAGGTAATGCCAGCCCCCTCTTCAGCTGCCAGGTTCAAGAATTCATGGAGATAATGAATGCACTGTGCTCACACCACAGGGCCAGAGCTCAGTCGGCACTGCTCTTCCTCCGGGATGGCAGAAAGGATTCTTCCTCCCTGGTACCCCACCAAGCCTTTACGCCATGTCTCTATGAGTGACTGTTATTGCTACTTAACTCCCTTGGAAACAGCTCCAAACACAGAGTGGAGTTCACTGGGTTTTCATGCCCCATGCAAAAATAAAAATATTTTTATTTTATGGGTGGTGTTTATATGAATATACATGTCATGAGGGTCCAGGAGTGTCCGTGGAGGCTAAAAGAGGGCATTGCCTCCCCGAGAGCTGCTTTACATACAGGCTGCTGTGAGCTGTCTGACTTGGGTGCTGGGAACTGAACTCTGGTCCTCTGAAGAAGCAGCCAGTACACCTAACCACTGAGCCATCTCTCCAGCCCCTGACTCATTTATTTCAAAGGTGTTGTTAAGTGTTTCCATGGGGTCTCCAAGTGGGACAGGCTTATGAGAAACAAGCTCTACAGGTGCACGCAGCTGAGACTGCCTTCCACACACTGGGACTACACACACCGTCATGCCTGGCTGTCCTGGGGACCACACTTGTGTCCGTATGCTTGCACGGGAAGCACTTTTGCAGTAAGTGCTTTACCAACCAGGCTCTTTCTCCAGCTCAAACAATATTTTTTAATTCTTTCATGGACCTCACCAAAATATGCAACGGGAGACATTTTCACCTCCTGTCACCCAGCTAGTCAACCTTCCATTACTGCAGCAGGCAGACGTCTCATCGTTGGGACATACCCAGCCTCTGTGCAGCTTCAGGATGATCTACCAGCGAGATATATGGAGAAACCTGATGGGAATCTGTCTTTGTTGTTTCTTTCTGTTGTCATTCTTTTGACCGAGTCAGATTCTTCCCTTCCACAAGCAGCCACATGAGTAAACTGCTAAGTTCTCATCACCCAAATATCGGACCATTCACCAGTGCTCTTCCTTCTCCCTGTCTTGACCATGTAGTAAGAGCACTTGACTAAAAGGCAAATCGTCATCATCATCAACAACATCATCATCACAGTCACCATCATCTTCATCATCATCATCCTAGAGTTTGCAACTGTGCAGTTAGAGGGATGCCCCTGCCTAGAACTAAGGAAAGAGGTGTGAAGGACATGGAACCAGCCAGTCCTAGTTTCCAGTTCCCAGGGACGGTTCTCAGTTTAAAAAGCTAGCTTCATCTAATAGATAGATGACATTTGACTCTGAAAACTTAGCCTTCCTTCTGTCAAAGAAATATAATAATAATAATAATAATAATAATAATAATAATAATAATAATAATAGTAATAATAATAATCTGAGCATCAAGTCACCAAAGGAGAAATTTTAAATGCTATATCAGAGGTCAGTGGGCTGCGGCAAATAACTAACTTGAGGTCTAAAACTACAGTTTCCCCCGCCACACAAAATACATTTACAGTCAGTGTTACATGCCTGACGATGCCAAAAACTGAAACTTCAAAACCCTCACAAGAGGGTGAGTTCACGAGCAAGGGAGCCTAGTGAGGATCCAGCTGGAAAGCAGATGTTCCACACAAAGCACACTTCTGGAAACGCAGCTACAGGCTACCCAAGGAGAAACAGACCTGCGATCTGTGTCTCGAAAGGCCATACAGAGGGGAACTCATTCTCCCTCGATGAATGTATTCATTTCTGGGAGCTGACCCCTCAGTCTTAGAAATAAGAATCTGACTTTTCTGGCAGGCAACGTTCCTTCCTTCCCTCAAACGTGGATCCCATCACTAAACCTCACGAGGCTTGTTATAAAAATACAGTGTCAACGTATTAACACGAAATGATAAATGACTGGCCCAGGCACTTTGAAAAGTTCTTCCAATTAATCGTCCTTCCTCCTAGAGTCTGACACACAAAGAAGACTCATTATCTAAAAGTTACAAACTCCTAACGTGCTAGAGTGTAGGAGCATCACACACAATAAACTGCCATTGTACTCGGAATGTGGCCTTGCCGATGCGACAAAGTCAAATCTCTCTTTTCTTCTACCATCTATATAGACATCCTTGCCAACAGAACAGACTCCTCCAAGGCACTCAGGAATGACTCTTTTCCCTGGACAGTAGGGGTGAATACCCCCAAAAGCTCTCTCCAAGAATCATTCTCTCTGCCTTTATGAACAGGTTAAAATCTTTTTTACCAAGTTTTAAAAATATATTATTTACTTACATATATGTATGCGTGTGAGTGTATATGCCTGCATATTGTGTGCCCATGGGGGCAAGAAGAAGGTGTTGGGTCCCCTGGAGCTGGGGTTATAGGTGGCTGTGAACTATTCAGTGTGGTACCTGGAACTGAACTCTGTTCCTCTGCTGAGAATCCTCTCTACTCTGTTGACCAACATTTTTTATTACATGTGTTTATTTATTTCACTAGACTGTTAAAGGGCCTTACAAGCCTGATGTCACCTATTCTTCTCCAGTTAAAATCCATAATCGGTTGATTTTATAGCTTCATCTCAGATTATCACCTTGTTCTCCTGATTTCCTGGCCTTTTGATAAGCTCACATAAACACCACCAAGTAATTTTTACAACACATTAGGCTATGAGTTCCTCACTAGGTCATTAAAACAACAAATTAATAGTTTCCTCGAATAAAGCAGGAAGGTTGTCGGGTTTTTTTTTTTCCTGAAAATAGAATAAGCTGCTTTTAAAATTTGACATTGACAATCCTCCTTAAAAAAAAAAAAATCACACTTGTTCAAAGTCCTAAGGAGGTATATGTGTCCTAGTTGGCCTTCGATTGCTGTGAAGAAATCCCATTACCAAAAGCAACATGGGAGGGAAAGGGTTTTACTTGACTTACACTTCCATGTCATGGATCATCACTGGGAAGAGTCAGGGCAGGAACTCAAACCAGGACCCTGAAGGCAGGAGCTGAAGCAGAAGCTGGTGAAGGCTGCTGCCTACAGGCTTCCTTACTTGTGATCCTCTCAGCCTACTTTCTTGTAGACAAGATCACCTGTCTAGGGTGACACCATCCATGTGATCTGGGCCCTGCCACATCATAAAAAAAAAAAAAAAATGCTATCACAGAGTTGTCTACAAAACAGTCTGATGAAGGTCTTTTGTCAATTGAGCTTCCCTATTCTCAAAGAGCTTACTTGTATCAAGTTGAAGAGCAAAAAAAAATCTAACCATGGCAGCATTAGACAGGACAGTAGCTGAGGAAGGAACACTCAGAGCAAAGGACAGGACAGGTGAGAACCGGATGCTACTGCAGAGTTACCAGCGAGCAGGATCCTGCAGGGCCAGCCTCTCTTCCGTACAATACCTGAAAGGCAGGCAGAAGGAGAAAACTCTCACTGGCCCGCATGCTGTTCTCCTGTTGATTTTTCTAACTGGAAGCCATCCTGGTTCTGCAAGTACAGGCACAAACTTTGCCTGGACCTTGGCTGACCCAAGAGAACAAGACAGCAGTCCCTTACTGACAGGTACGTTGATACTGAACTGCTTGCTCCCTGGACACCTGCCCTTCTCAGGACCCTAACCCTAATCTAACCCCTAGCTTCAAACCCCAAATCCTAACTCTAACCCTAACCCTATAATGCTTCCACACATGATTCAGACAGCCCTGATGGGTTCTTACTCTATGCTATATCATGGCTTGCATCTCAATCATATGATGGTCAGGAAGAGCAAAGAGAAGTGGTCCTCAACCATCCTAATACTGTGACCCTTTAATATAGTTCTTCATGTCATGGTGCCCCCTAGAAATAAAATTATTTCATTACTACTTCATAACTGTAATTTGCTACTGTTAGGAATTGTAATGCCAAATATCTAATATGCAGGATATCTGATGTGACCCCTGTAAAAGAATTGTTCGACTCCCAAAAGGGTTGAGAACCATTGTTGTAGAGAGTACTGGAAGAGCCAGATCCATGCAAACACTCACACATTTCAAGTGTGACAAGGTCAAGACGGTTCCTGGATGCCTCAAGAGCAGACTCACTTCAGGGGAATGCAGTCTAGTCTGGGAGATCAAGTCTCTTGAAAATGGATTGATAGATGTCTCAATGAAGAGCCAAAGATAGGAAGTTAAGAATGCCTGGCAGGAAATTCAGCAGAGGGCAGGCATTGTTCCCTAGAGATGAGCGTAAGATGTAGAAAATGTTGGCACAGCCCCTGAACCAAGAAGAGTATGGCAGTCATGACAGGACCAAGAGGAAGGGTCAGTGGGAGTCAGACAGGGGACATAACTCCTATGGACGGATTATTCTGTCAGCATAATAGAGACACGAGGGAAGTATTTAATCATCTCCGCATTCCTTTAGTGGGGTTTGCTTAGAGACATGATGCAGGTTGCCCTAGCAGACAAAACAAAGCCTCCCTGAAATCACATTTGAAAACAGACAAAATTAAGAACACCTTTCAAGACACACACACGCACACGCACGCACACACACACACCCGCACATGCACATGCACACGCATGCACCCACACACATGCACACACGCACATGCACACCCACATGAACACACATTCATCATCATTATCATCATCACCACCACCACCACCATCATCATCATCAAACACCCCAAATCTTATCTTTTACATGCTGATTACATCTTTGCCTCAAGAAATATCCTTAGAACATATCTATCTGACCTTATTTGGAAAATAGGCCTTTGCAGATATAACAATCAAGTGTGCCGCTTAGATCTAATACGATTGACAACCTTATAGGAATCAAACTAGTGAAAGCTGGGCATGGTCACACAAGCCTGTGGTCCTAGCTCTGGAGAGGTGGTGGAGGAGGAGGATTAGAAGGTCAAAGTCATTCCCAGCTACATATAACAAGTTTGAGATCAGCCTATGAGACCCTATATCAAAAAAAAGAAAAAAAGAAGGAGGAGGAGGAGGAGGAGGAGGAGGAG
>NC_034609.1:41305737-41310082 GCF_900095145.1 Mus pahari | reverse complement strand
GAAGAAGGAGAAGGGAAGACGGGAAGAGGGAGGAGGAGAGGAGGAGGAGGAGGAAGAGGAGGAGGGGAGGAGGAAGAGGAGGAGAGGAGGAGGAGGAGGAAGAGGGAGGGAAGGGAGGGTGGGAGAAGGGAAGAAAAGAAGGAGGAGGAAGGCAGAGAAAGAAGGAAAATGCAGTGAGACAGAGATCAATCCATGTGCAAATCAAAGCGTACTATGTAAGTTACTCTTCTGTTGCTGTGGTGGCAAGTTAGGGAAGAAAGGGTTTACTCGGGTTTACAATTCTGGAAGGACACCTTCCATCATGGCTAGGAGGGCCTGGCAGCAGGAGCAGGAAGCTAGCCTGACAGGCATGAATCAGAGTGATCACATTACATCCACGCCCAAGTAGGGTCAAAACACAGCCCCTCAGAGCCCACCCTAGCGATGTACTTCCTCTTGCAAATTTCTGCCTCCAAACCAGCCACCAGCTGGGGACCAAGCATTCAAACCCATGGATCTATAGGGGATATTTCATATTGGCAACATTCTCTCAAGTTTGCCAAATATAGCCAGGAGCCAGCAGAGAGCACAGAATGGGTTCCTGCTCCATACATCCTGACAGGAATCAGACAGTCTTTACTCCTGACCTCCAGTCTCCTGAACTGACCAAAGATTCATGTTGCTTTAAGGCAGCTAGCTTGTGGTGTTTTGTTAGGGCATCCTGTTAGACATGATCTGAAATGTCCTCCACAAGACCCTGCTCTGAATGTTTGGTCCCCAGCTCATGATGCAATGTTGGGAAGCTGGGGAACCTTTAGGACATGGAGCTTAGCTGATAAAATGTCACTGGGGTAGTCTTTGGCGAGTATACCTAGCCGCCCTTCCCTGTCTCCTCCTGTTGTCTCCAATCCACAATGATATGAGGGCTTCCATAGGCTCCATATGAGAATCAGCTCAGCTTCTTGACACTTTCCAATCTACGGGGAAGAGCCCTGGCTCCCTTGACCTTTCCCCCGAACCACCTAATAATTCTGTATAGCCCCCTTTTCCTGAGACACCCTACCATCTCCACAAGGTGCATTCTCCCTTGCTGCAATAAACAGTGGGCCTAATTGTATTCAACTATGAGTACACACCTAGTGGTCTGGGCTGCAGAGTACAAGCAAGAACTGATATCATTCCTCTGAAAAATGCTTGGAAATCTTTACCTACTTTGAAAATAGGAATGATAGGTTGGACTCAACCACTCTACCCAGCATGAACAGGTGCATGTGTGCATCAATAATATGTAAAGGTCTTTACGGTGGTATTATTCATAGTAGGAAAACTACATTAACTCAAGTGTCCATCGACAGCAGAAATGAATGAACCATGTGGTATACCATGGCCATAGACTCTTAAAGCCATGAAAAGGAACAAATTATTGCTTCTGCATTAGTGTGCCAATAAACCAATGCTGAACATTCAAGTAGCCTAGCATGAAAGATTGTACACTATATTCCTCAGTTTATATCAGATGCAAAAACGGGCAACATTGATTAATGAAAGGAAAGTCAAAACGCTAGTAATTTGGAAAGAACAAACATGGGGTGGCCAGGAAGCCAGTGGCAGTTGATGTGGGTGGCAGTTACACAGTGCACTTAACTTGTGTTAATAAATTCAGCCATGTGCTTAGAGATGATGTGATTGCTGGGGTGTATGCTAATGATAATTATTAGGTTAGTTCCAAATTATTTATGGATACTTTATACTGAGATCCCTTGAATCATTGCACGATATATCAATTTAACATATATTATTGGTACCTCACGTGCTCAGCACCAGAGAAATACAAGGGTTCGTTAATGGGTAGCACACAGCCTACCCCTCATGGGGGCTCTGCCAGCCATTAGGAAAGGCAGATAAAGATAGATACACAGAGGTTGGAGCAGAAAAGAAAGAGAGGCAAACAAAACAAAACCAACCAACCAAAGAAACAAACAAAACAAAAATACAACCAAAAAAAAAAAATAAAAGAAAAACAAGATTTTAGGGGGTGTGGTTTATCCTCTAGAGATTTTGTGTATATTACATGCAACAGGATATACTAAAATGAGGTATTTGACTGTCACAAACAGATCCATTAAAAGACACCACACTGATAACTGACAGAATCCAGTGTGCTTCATTGCCATGTTGATATGGCTATATAAAACATATTCCCACTTTAAAACTTACTGCTAAAGTATTTAGCAGTACCGATATGTGTGCCTAGACCACAATTGTTTAAAAAAAAACAAAAAGCTATTTTAAAACTTAGTTTTCCCGGGCTTAGCCATTGGTGGGCATTAATTATCTTCCACAGTTCAGTTTTACAAACCTCTTGGCCACTTAGGATCAATCCTACCATCTCTTCTTTTGCTTCCTTCAGTGGGAACTGGAGCCTAGAAGCCTTGATTGACAGACAAGTTGGAAAGAAACCTCCTCACAGGTCTCTAGCCCAATGACTGAGAGTTCAAATTGAGGCACTCTCAAGTTGAGCTGTAACCACAGCTTGCTGCTGATTCTGTGACCCTGGGCTCATCCTGAATATGATCTCCAGATTCTGACCCTTGGAAATGTTGTAGCAGCTACTGTCAATGGTCAACGTGATGAGATCTAGACTCTAGGCATGCCTATGGTAGACTATCTTGATTAGGTTAGCTGAGGTGCAGACCTACCTACTGTGGGTGGCACCATTCCCTTAGCTGGAATCCTGCCCTGCATAAAAAGGAAAAAGGGAACCAATCCAGGTCACTCCCTCTCTGCTTCTTGACCATGGATGTAATGTGTTCAGCTTCCTAAGTGATTGTCATTGTGACTTCTCCTGCAATGATGAACTATAACCTGGAACAGTAGACCAAAAGAAGCCCTTCCTCCGTAAGTTGCTTTTGTTGGGATACTTCATCAGAGTAACAGAAAAAAGAAACCAGGTCAACGGAAGACAATAAACACAGGATCTTCCTCATGGGGTTATGGAATCCAGGGAAATGGTAGAAGTGGAAGGTTTCGCTTAACACACTATGTAAACTTTCAGTGCAGCTTTCTGCCATCTAGATTATACCTTCTTCTCTCACCTCCAAGATTCTCTATACCATATGCTTGGCCCAGAGAGTGTGGCCCTGTTGGAGTGGGTGTGGCCCTGTTGGAATAGGCGTGGTCCTATTGGAGTAGGTGTGGCCTTGTTGGAGTAGGTGTGTCACTGTGGACATGGGTTTTAAGACCCTCCTTGTCCTGCTGCCTGGAAACCAGCATTCTGCTAGCAGCCTTCAGATGAAGATGTAGAACTCTCAGCTCTTCCTGCACCATGCCTGCCTGGACGCTGCCATGCTCCCACCTTGGTGATAATGGACTGAACTTCTGAACCAGTAAGTCAGCCCCAATTAAATGTTGTCCTTATAAGACTTGCCCTGGTCATAGTGTCTGTTCACAGCAGTAAAGCCCTAAGTAAGACACCTTCTAAAGCAGCCATTCTCACTCTGTTCTCAACCAGTGTCTTAACCAAGCCATTCTCAAATACCAATCATATATTTACATTATGATTCAGAACAGTAACAAAATTACAGTTATATAGTAACAACAAAGTAGTTTTAAGGTTGTGGGGAGGGGAGTCACCACAGCATGAGGGACTGTATGACAGGGTTATAGCCTTAGGAAGGTTGAGGACCACTGATCTAAAATCAAGTCCTGAACATGGTAATAGAAACATATAACACTTGTGTCAGGGCAACATTCAGTTGTAGACAACAAAATCCTAGTTCACAGTGGCTTAAGCAAAATGTTTGTAAAGCTTGGGAAAGATCATGGGATTGAAAAATCAAAGTCAATCTTTGCTCCAGTGCACTGCCGGGGAGAGGGAGGACTGGAGAAGTGTCACAGCTTCTGGGAAGGATCCAGTTTCTGGTTCCGGTCATCCAGCGCCTTTCCCCGCCCGAGGAGGGGTGTCTGACTGGGAGGAGTCTCCAGGCCTGATCAGGCATCTGGCGCTTTTCCCCTCCTGAGGAGGGGTGTCTGCTCGGGAGCAGTATCCAGGCCTGAACCGGAAGGTGAGCCATCTTTGCTCCAGTGCACTGCCGGGGAGAGGGAGGACTGGAGAAGTGTCACAGCTTCTGGGAAGGATCCCATGTCTGGTTCTGGTCATCTGGCACCTTTCCCGCCCGAGGAGGGGTGTCTGACTGGGAGCAGTCTCCGGGCCTGAGCCAGAAGGAGAACCATCTTTGCTCCAGTCCACTGCCGGTTAGAGGGCGGCCTGGAGAAGGGTCGCAGCTTTGGGGTCCAGTCTACACTGGCAAGAGTGTGGACCGCAGAAGCTACACAGCTTCAGGACAGAAAGAAGAAACCTAAATTC